>NC_141034.1:6927500-6962500 GCF_052040795.2 Danio rerio
ACCCTCGCAACTCCCATTATTCCACAGTGATTATGATGAGTATGGATTTAGGATCGCAGTAGACTATAAAGTGGAGGATCTGAAGCTGCTTGCTAAGATCCAGGCCCTAGAGTTCAGGTCCCAAAACCTGCTGAACCAGGAGGAATGTGACGGGCCTTTGCTGGCTCGTTGCGCTCAGCTCCTGTTCGGACGTCCTGAAGGCGAGCTTACTTCATCGGCAGAGATGAAGGGTCTGCTCCGGACGGGATTACCACACGAGTACCGCGTGAGGGTGTGGCGCTTCATGATACAGACTAGGACCAAGTCATTAAGAGAGCGCCATCCCGACCGCTATCACGAACTGTGTGAGAAAAGCAGAAGCTCGCCTCACCTGGTGCCCAGACAGATTCAGCTGGACCTGGACCGCACGCTGACCAGCAATAAACACTTTTCCCCACCGACAAGCCCCTTGATTCAGAAGCTGGAGAGAGTCCTGCAGGCTTTCTCATGGCACAACCCTACCATCGGCTATGTGCAGGGACTCAACAGGTAATTCAATTCCGATTGTTCATTAGGCTTTAAAAACGTTGTTTATATCAAATCTGTTATTATTTATGTAATTTATTAAATAAGTACATTGATAGAACTTAAGATTTTTTAAGGTTTATTTTTAAGTTGAATCAAGGTTAAAGAGCCCATATTATGGGTTTTTGAAAATGCCCTTCCATGTAGTGTGTAACACAGCTCTAACTGAAGTGAAGTATCCAGCTAAGGCTTAAATCTGTAAGAGTACAGTGTTTAAAGCTGTTGATTCAGCTATAAAAGAGTCGGCTCATAGTGCTTCAAACGAGTCGTCTTGATAACGAG
Source organism: Danio rerio (assembly GCF_052040795.2). NCBI lineage: Eukaryota > Metazoa > Chordata > Actinopteri > Cypriniformes > Danionidae > Danio > Danio rerio. The sequence continues at coordinate 6,928,347 of NC_141034.1, forward strand.
TCATTAGGTGTTTCGCCATGACGTGACAATGAAGTTATTCACGCACACGCGCTAACCCGGGAGATTTGAAACCTGCACCCCCCCCACCCCCCCCACACACACACACACACACACACACACACACACACACACAAACACACAAACATAAACACACAAACATGCCGGTCGATTGAAGTCACACTGCAGATGGATATGATTGAGTCTCTATGCAAAGATGAAACCTCAGCATTATAACCCTTGAGCAGTTGGAAACTACTGGAAACTTGAAACTACATGCTACAAAGAATACTTTGTTTGTTAAAGGAAGGATCAGTACAGTGTACTGATGGACATGTCAGCACATGGATCGGTTTCTTCCTCTATTTCTCAAGTGTAAGTACGTGCGATTAAAGTTGTTGCCTCGTTTACTCTAGCTTGCAAATGTATTTAGTTCTGTATTGTATCAGGTTAACTGGTCACACTTTACAATAAGGTACATTAGTTAATGTTACTTAATGCATTTACTAACATGAACCAACAATGAACAATGCATTTACTTCAGTATTTTTTCATGTTAGTTAACGTTAGTTAATAAAAATACAGTTGTTCATTGTGAGTTCATGTTAACTCACTGTGCATTAACTAATGTTAACAAGCATGAGTTTGGATGTTAATAATGCATTAGTAAATGTTCAAGTATGATTAATAAATGCTGTACATGTGTTGTTCATGATTAGTTCATGTTAGTAAATGCATTAACTAATGAACCTTATTGTAAAGTGTTACCGGTTAACTCGCTATATTCTCATACGGCGTGCAAAGCCACGTTAAAAACGCGACGCATGCCGCTTTGTTTACGTTCCATAGAGGAGGGTAATATGTGTGTGTGTGTGTGTGTGTGTGTGCATGCACACGTTGTCGTCTGGAGGAGGTTTATGTGTGTGTGTGTGTGTGTGTGTGTGTGTGTGTGGGTTGTCGTCTGGAGGAGGGTTATGTGTAGTTATGTGTGGTTTTAGGAACAAATGAATCACTGGACGATTCATATGGGAGTCGCTGGGATAATTAGGTAAAAATAAATGCATGTTATAAGACCATGAAAATATTTTTTGACCTTGCAAGCATATTAGACTGTTGTTGGAGACCCCCAAAACCAAAATATGACCCTATTTCATGTATAATATGGGCTCTTTAAGTGACATTCTCGATTTTATTATTATTTATCGGTACACAGTATTATGGTGGCTTGAGAAAGCCAACATACTGTTACTGTATACTACATAAACCTATTATTCTTCCGTCTTCTTCTTTTTCTTTCTCTTCTTCTTCTTAGACTATTTTAAGAAAGCATCTCCTCCTAGACCGTTCATCCTACAACCACCAAACTAACTCCAAACCTCTAAACTATACTGAATTAAGCTGCTATATCTTTCCCAACTGATCCTACTAACGGTTTTCCGAAAACTGTCCCGGAAAATTTGAAAAAGTCACTCGCTTTTTTAATGTCTAATCATCTTGTTTAATCCCGCCCCTTTTCGCAGCGCCATACAACAGAATTTTGCATGCTTTAGCTCTAGTTTGGCTTTAGTCTTAGGGCTCTATTTAAACAATCTTGGAGCAAAGTCTAAAGCGCAGGGCGCTACAGCATTAAGAGAGTGTCCGAATTCATTTTTGCTTTTTTAAGGCTGAAAAAATATGCACTGCACCATGGTGCATGGTCTAACAGGGTTGTGCTTATTCTCTTAATGAGTAATGGGTATGTTTTGAGAATAAACCAATCAGAGTGTCATCTCCCATTCCCTTTAAGAGTCAATTGTGTCGCGCCACGGTGCATTTGCTATTTACATGGCGGACTTTGTAAGTGGAAAAACTGAGCACTTCGCTAGCTAGAAAACAGAGCATCTGTAGCGCGAGGATAAAGAACGAGCCACCTCCATTCAGCCTTTACTTTCACTTTCTGTTTCTCTCTTTCGTGGACAATGAAACGTGTTGTACGCACAGACATCCATTAGCCTACATAATTATTTCTGTTTGTGAAGCGCAAAGATTTGCGTCAAAACTATTTCTAAATTCAGTTCCAATTTCCATTAATAAATAAACAACAATAACGAAGTTATCCAAACGCAGGTGCTATGCCCAATATGGTCCAAAACCTGACAGGTGGACAAATCTAAGCTTGTTTTAAGTAAAACAAATATAAATATGCAGATAATAAATAATACTAATAATAATAACATTAAACAAAAGCAAATTGTCATGAATAAACTGAAAAAAAGCCCCCCGAGATGAAGAAGGCATGGAGGCAGTGGTTATTATATTTATGTATAAAGTATAAATTTTTGTAATATTTTATTCTATTAATTCTTTTTCATTTGTAAAGATATTGTTTATTGCTCTACATCATGTGTGTTGTAAGTAATGTGTAAGCGAAGCTCACAATTAATGAGCTCTGCGCTGGTTTATTGCAGTCTATTTTAGTTCCTCAAAATAGCAACGCGCCAAACAATGCACCTTAACACACCTCTATTCTAGACCCAAACACCCGTGAGTCCACAAAGTTGTGCAAATAGATTTTCTATTTAAACTGTTGGTCTGAAAATAGCAACACGTCAGGGCAAAAACGTCTTGTGCCTTAATGCACCGGGTGTATGATAGGGCCCTTAAAATGAAAGCATGAATCCATGCAAATGCTTCAAAACACACTTTTTTTGATAATCTTTTATCCAAACCTGACCATTTGCTTCCACTGTAGAATGGCAGTCGACTTGGGTGAAATATACATAGCCAGAACCCTTCAACCAGTCACAGATGAAAGGAGGAGCTTAAAAATAAAACCCCGCCCCCTATTCAATATTTAACTTCAGTTGGAAATATTTCATCGTACTGTAATAAAAGTCTCCAGCAACTTTCATTTATGCAGACTTTCAACTGCAGATCATCTATTCCTAGACCTGGTGGTGGTGATGTAGGGGCTTGCGCAAACCCACTTTTCCTGATGTTTTTAAACCATAAATTGGGTTCATGCCAGATCAATTTAGAAGCCAAGACAGTCACTAGCATGTTTCTTGAACCATTCTTGATGGTTCCGGTGGTCTGGCATTGCACATTATGCTGTTTTAATGGCTGACAAATCACATTTGCTAGAATGTGTCCACTTTCCTCCAAGCTCACAAAGATTGTGCTGTTGGGAAAAAGAAAACATTGACCACAGCAAAAAGCTGCCCGCCCAACAGTGCATCAAGTTGCAAGCACATCTGTGTGTAATAGACATATCTGCAATCTTCCATTAATATAATGGACAAGGAATCTTGGGTTTATTAGACCAGGCCACTTCCATTCACGGTCCATTTCATGCATTGTTTTTTTGATGGTGTACAGTTAGCACTTGGTTACACAAACATTAATGCAGAAGTCTGTGATAAACTGTGTGCTTCAGCACATTGCCCTGGTCACCACTGTTGTTGCACTGTGGCCCTGCAGTTGCTGTGAACGATGCCTGACTCTTTCCGCTCCCCTTGGTGGACATGTTCACAAGTCACTGAGTCCAAGTCAAGTCTAAGGCTGCATTCCAGTCCACTTTAAACACTTACTCATAAACTTCCCTACACTTGTTCCCTCAGGGGAATCCCTTCCACCATTTTTAAGTGCATTCCACTCAAAAAATGCTAGGTTCCACACAATCCATTAGTGTTGGGACGCCATGAAGAAACGAAGATAACTTGTACTTTCCTTTTTTTTTCTTTTACAAATTTGAGTGGATAGAAGATAAAACAAGTCGTCTCTAAAAAAAAACTCAAAAATAATGAATAGGTTCCTTTTAACAAACAGAAAACATCATTTCCGAGTGTATATTGTCCTTAATTTTACATTTGATTCATCACAATTCTGTACAATCCTTTGTCAATGCCCAACACTAGCAAATGTCAACAACAACAAAACCACTCTGCATGTAAAACGATTAGCCTTTCTTTTGTTCTAAACTGTCTAGAAACTATTTACTGCAAAATTTGATGAACTTTTATAGGCAATATCATGTGATATGCTGACATCTAGTGGTGATTTTTTAATATGATGAATAAAATCTCTGTGTTCAGACTTGCTGCCATTGCTCTGCTGGTACTACAGGAGGAGGCCGATGCTTTTTGGTGCCTGGTTGTCATTGTGGAACACATTATGCCTCCAAACTACTTCACTAAAGACCTGGTTGGCTGTCAGGTAAAACCTTCAATTCTAAACCTTAAGGCTCAGTTAAATCAGTAATACTCTTAACCATTATTGCAATTTGAACTTTTTTAAATACAATTTTTGTGCATCTAAATGTTTTCATAGATATACTATTCTTTTAAGGTACAATTGGTGTCTAATGTGTATGTATTATTGTCAAACTGTTATATTAATAATTCTTTAAATAATTAGTCACACAAGATGTATAAAGCAATAACGATATAATAATTATAAAAAAAAAAGCAAAAAAAGCAAAAAAAAAAGATATAGCAGAAAATCTTGATGTATTATGCAAATTATTAATCAAAACTATATATTTAACTAATTAAATCACAAATTCTGCAACATTAAATGTATATAAATATATTTTATAAAAGTGTCCATAAAATCTTGACAATTCTTTTACTGTACCATGTTTTACCTTTAAATTAATAGAATTACCTCCCAGAAGTAACATTTTCTCAACGATCTGATAAGATATCGGATCGGATAAGATCTGAAATTATTTTTCATCTGAAAAGTTTATATAGCATTTAGTGGAACTAAATGTAACACTGATCACACAGTTGTTGGGGGGTTAAAACATTGAAAATGGCCAACTCTGTTACCGTCAAACTACTGATACTAATAGCAGAGTTGACAAATATTACCATAAAAAACTTGTAAATTGCAAAATTATCTGCAATAATTTAATCAACTTCACACTACCTGACAAAAGTCTTGTCACTCTCAGCTGTAAGAGCAACAAATAATAACTTGACTTCTAGTTGATAATTTGGAAAAGTGGCAGATGGCCGAATTTTCAGATGAATCATCTGTTGAGCTGCATCCCAATCATCACAAATACTGCAGAAGACCTACTGGAACCAGCATGGACTCAAGATTCTCACTGAAATCAGTCAAGTTTGGTAAAGGAAAAATCATGGTTTGGGGTTACATTCAGTATGGGGGCGTTTGAGAGATCTGCAGTGTATGGCAACATCAACAGCCTGAGGTATGAAGACATTAGTGCCGACAAACCACAGGAGAGGGCAAATTGTTCAGCAGGATAGCGCTCCTCCTCATACTTCAGCCTCCACATTAAAGATCCTGAAAGCAAAGAAGGTCAAAGTGCTCCAGGATTGGCCAGCCCAGTCACCCGAGATGAACATTATTGAGCATGATTGGGGTAAGATGAAGGAGGAGGCATTGAAGATGAATCCAAAGAATCTTGATGAACTCTGGGAGTCCTGCAAGAACGCTTTCTTTGCCATTCCAGATGACTATTAATAAGTTATTTGAGTCATTGCAGAGATGTATGGATGCAGCTCTCCAAGCTCATTGGAGTCATTTACAATATTTATTCTTCTTCCACTGCAGCATGACTTTATATTCCATACTGGACATTATTTCTGTTTAGTGACAAGACTTTTGTCTAAGCAAAGTCAGACCTTACTGTCCTTATGAAATAATTAAAAATCAAGACATGATCATATTTTATTTTAGTAAAATAAGCGTAATCTAGAGGCCTTTGCCTTTCATATAAGCCGCTTCTGATCCCAAATGATCAACTAGAAGTCAAGTTATTACTTGCTGTTCCTTTGTTGTTGACTTTTGTCAGGTAGTGTATATTTCCACTTTAATGTTTCTCTCACACACTTCATCATCATCATCATCATCATCATTTCATCCACCCAGGCTGATCAGCGTGTACTAAAAGACCTCATGTTAGAGAAACTGCCTCGACTCACGGCTCATCTGGAAGCACTGAAAGTAGACATATCCCTCATCACAGTTGAATGGTTTCTGGTGTTGTTTGTTGAGAGTCTGCCCACCCGCATACTGTTTAAAGTATGGGACGCCTTACTGTACGAGGGCAGCAAGGTAACGTTCATCTATAACAAATAAAACAGTACAAAAGCTTTAGGCTAAATACTATGAACTAAACCCTTGCCTTTTCTCGTTAACACAGGTGATATTCCGATATGCCCTGGCTCTTTTCAAATATAGAGAGGAGGCCATCTTAAAGATTCAAGACAGTGTTGAAATGTACCAGTATCTTCGCATCTTCCCCAACACCATCGCAGACGGAAGGTGAGACGATCAATTGGAAATAAAACATTGAATGCGTGTTATTCAGACAGAAAGACTTCATTTTTGCAGGAAGTAATGTTCCAAGTACAAAATCTATGCTAGTAGAACATTCTTGTACAAAATAACCAAGAAAACCCATTTATTTTGCAGAAAACGTAGCCTTGGTTCGACAGACGAGGTTTAAAGCACTCAAAAAACGATGCATAGCGCAAGCTTTATGATTGATCGGTTTGGTATCGGTGACGAGTGTAGGCAGTGCTGAGTGCCACGAGCCCAATGTATCGGTGTTTACAAGTATCGAGTCCCGTGAAGGAGCTCCAGGTGAAAGCGTTTGTTTTGTTTACCTTGTGATTAAAGCTGTTGCACTTCTGCCGGTTCCCGCCTCTGAATGAGCGAGTTTTAGCTGCTTGTACAATTGAACACATACGGACCCTTACAGTCTCCGATATGTTAACAATTACAGAAAAACTACACACAGCAGATATTTAGTCCTTATTTAGGTTCAAAACAACACAAAATTTAGCCCACAGTCAGAGAAAACCTCTCATCTGCGTCTGTAATCTTCAGCAGCACATGTAGCCTCTGTTATATAGTAATTCCATCAGTCTGAGTTCACAATAGTCCAAAAGGTGATGATAATAGTTAAACATGGCAGTTTGTTCACATTTGCTTAAAAAAAAATACTGTGCTCCTTTTTTTCTACTTTGTTTTTTCGCTCTTCACTCTCACGTTTGTCAGTTCCTGACATGATCGGGTTTTCAAAAGCATGTCAATAATCAAGCGCACGTAATCATCATCAGCTCAAGAAGTTTGATATTTCAAAAATAGAAGCACGATGAGCGCAAGCAAAAAAAGCTAAACCGCTCGCGCTTCAGACTGGCTTGTAAAAGGGGCACAGGGTAAATCTGCTCTTCTTTTAGGCTTTGTGGCTGTTCATCAAGACGACGACAAGGTTTGTTTGAGCCCGTGTCGACCATGGCTCGTTATTATATGTATATATATTTACGCTGTAAAAGATCTCTTGGCTGTGCATTTTAAACATGGCGGCTCTTTTGTTTTCATTCTGGCCTGTTGCGCAAGCGAATGACGCATCTCTGTAAACCAATAGCGTTCAGCTGCGCGTCTAGCTCCGCCTTTTGGTATCCTTTCCTGTGTTTAGTCCCCTTTCGAATTGTGCGAAAAAAGTGGTAAGGTCCATTTCGGTATGCCTTTTGACAGTGGAACGGGCATAAAAGCTTAACAAACTGAACAGTACCACTCAGTGAAAATGGACCAATAGGTAGCATTCATCAAAAACGAAACACTTGAAAAGAAACTTTACACAGAGGAACATAAAAACACAGTGTCAACTTCCGTTTCAGAAGTGTATTTCAGAGCAACACAAGTAGCATGCAGAGGAATAAATAGACGACTACATGCAAGGCAGGCGCCGTAGGTCATGCTGATCACTCGACGCAGAAATATAAATCAGTCTTTAGTAGTTATGTGTAAGGCGGTCCGGTCCCTTCACCATTTTCAATGTGCTTTGTATGGAATAAAATCACTGTCATAAATATTTCATGCGTAAATAAAATTCACGCATCTGTAATTATAAAGACGTAAAGGTAAACGAAGTGTACTCGTAATTTTAGGAGGGTACAATTCTAAAATCTGCGTTTAGAACAGACACAGATATATTTTCTTTGTCTGTTTGTATATGACTGGTGAACTATCCCTTTAAGCTAACCCCTGTTTGTGAAACCGGCCCATAGTGATCAGAATTAGAGGACAGCATTGATTGGATCTCAAAGAAAGATTACAACTAAAATGTTGTTAAGGTTATCAGTCGGAAATGTGTAGGAAAAGTACAGACTCTGAGTTTGAATGAATTCAGCACATCTGCCACCTCAGGACATGAGCTTCGCTTGGGTTTTATGCCAGTTTTCAAGCCAGTTTGGCAATTCTCCTCTGACCTTTGCCATCAATTGCTACTGTCACCCACAGAACTTTCTTTTCACTTTCTCCTTTTGAAATGGTTCTCTGTAGACCAGAGATGGCCAAGCATGAAAATCCCAGTAGATCAGCGGTTTCTAAACAGTGACAGCGCAGCTATTTTTTGCCACAGTCAGACATCGCCATATAAAATTGATTAAGTCATAGTTAAACAAAGCGGGCTGCATCTGTCTGAGATGCAGTCACACAAATAGAAATGGAAAATGGGTCAGATGCCTCTGTGGTGAGGCTATTTTAAACGTATTCCCCTGATAAAATGTGCTCCACCTGTGCATTCCTGCTTCCAAACTATGGCACCGTTTCAAAAACACAAAGAAGAAAATCTGGCTTGGGGAGAGTCTTTCCAAACCACAGGTTTCTGCAGGAAATAAACCTCAGATAGTTCAATGAAGAGCTCAAAGTAAGATAACTAAAATTTAAGTTAATACTGAGTAAGAAAAGTACAGACCCTTGCTTTGAATCACTTCAGATCATCTGTGACCATCACTATAATACTAGTCTTTCACAGGCATCACTAGTGTCTTACTAGTCTCTCAGAAATGTACTAATCTCTCACATCATTAAATTTCTGTGAGATACCAGTATTATCTGCGAGAGACTGCTGAGAGACTAGTCATTAGCTTTGCATATTACTAATCTCTGATTAGCCTCTCAAACCTCATCACTAGTCTCTTACAGCACATTACTAATGTTTTACTGGCCTCTCACAGCATATTACCAGTCTCTCATAACCCTGTTGCAGCATATTACTAGTCTCTTACTAGCCTTACGGATCATTACTAGTCTTTACAGAACATTACTAGTCTCTTATTAGTCTCTTACTAGCTTCTTACAAAACAACACCAGTCTCTCACAGCAATTACTAGTCTCTTACTAGTCTTACAGAGCATTACTATTCTCTATTAGCCACTTACAGCACATTACTACTCGCTTACTAGCCTTTTACACCACATTAGGCTACTAGTCTCTTATTAGCCTTACAGAACATTACTAGTCTCTTATTAGCCTTACAGAACATTACTAGTCTCTTATTAGCCTCCCACAGAACATCACCAGTCTCTCATTAGTCTCTCGCAGCAATTACTAGTCTCTTACTAGCCTTACATAACATTACTAGTCTCTCATTAGCCACTTACAGCACATTACTACTTGCTTCCTAGCCTCTTAAAGGACATTACTAGTCTCTTATTAGCATCTTGCAGCACATAATAGTCTCTTACTAGCCTCTCACAGACCATCACTAGTTGATTACTAGCCTCTTACAGCACATTACTAGTCTCTTACTAGCCTTTTACAGAACATCGCTAGTCTCTTATTAGCGTCTTGCAGCACATTACTAGCCTCTTAAAGAATATCACCTGTTTCTCATAAGCCTCTTACAGCACATTACTAGTCTCCCATTAGCCTCTCACATCATATTACTAGTCTCTTACAGCACGTTACTACTCTCTTACTAGTCTGTTACAGAACATCACTAGTCACTCATTAGCCCCTTACAGCAATTACTAATCTCTAACTAGCGTCTCACAGCACGTTAGGCCTACTAGTCTCTTAAAGCACGTCACTAGTCTCTCATTTGCCTCTTACTAGTTTCTTACAGAACATAACTAGTCTCATTAGCCTTTTGCTAGTTTCTTACAGAACATAACTAGTCTCTCAGCCTCTTATAGAACATCACTAGTCTCTCATTAGCCTCTTACTAGTCTCTTACAGAACATCACTAGTCTCTCATTAGCCTCTTACTAGTCTCTTACAGAACATAACTAGTCTCTCATTAGCCCCTCAGCAATTACTAATCTCTTACTAACCTCTTACAGAACATCGCTAGTCTCTCATTAGCCTCTCACTAGCCTCTTACAGGACTTCACTAGTCTCTCATTAGCCTCTTACAGAACATAACAAGTCTCTCATTAGCCACTTACAGAAAATAGCTAGTCTCTTAGCCTCTTAAAGAATACCACTAGTCTCTCATTAGCCTCTTACTAGTTTCTTACAGAACATAACTAGTCTCTCAGCCTCTTACTAGTCTCTTACAGAACATAACTAGTCTCTATTTAGCCTCTTACAGAACACCACTAGTCTCTCATTAGCCTCTTACTAGTCTCTTACAGAACATAACTAGTCTCTCATAAGCCTCTTACTAGTCTCTTACAGAACATAACTAGTCTCTCATAAGCCTCTTACAGAAAACCACTAGTCTCTCATTAGCTTCTTACTAGTTTCTTACAGAACATAACTAGTCTCTCATTAGCCTCTTACAGAACACCACTAGTCTCTCATTAGCCTCTTACAGAACATAACTAGTCTCTCAGCCTCTTACTAGTCTCTTACAGAACATCACTAGTCTCTCAGCCTCTTACTAGTCTCTTACAGAACATAACTAGTCTCTCATCAGCCTCTTACAGAACACCACTAGTCTCTCATTAGCCTCTTACTAGTTTCTTACAGAACACCACTAGTCTCTCATTAGCCTCTTACTAGTTTCTTACAGAACATAACTAGTCTCTCAGCCTCTTACAGAACATCACTAGTCTCTCAGCCTCTTACTAGTCTCTTACAGAACACCACTAGTCTCTCATTAGCCTCTTACTAGTCTCTTACTGAACATAACTAGTCTCTCATCAGCCTCTTACAGAACACCACTAGTCTTTCATTAGCCTCTTACTAGTTTCTTACAGAACATAACTAGTCTCTCATTAGCCTCTTACTAGTTTCTTACAGAACATAATTAGTCTCTCAGCCTCTTACTAGTCTCTTACAGAACATCACTAGTCTCTCAGCCTCTTACTAGTCTCTTACAGAACATCACTTATCTCCCAGAGCCCCTCACAGCAATTACTAGTCTCTTTCTAGCCTTACAGAACATTACTAGTCTCATAAAGCACATTACTATTCTCTTACTAGTTTCTTACAGAACATCACTAGTCTCTCATTAGCCTCTTGCAGCACATTGCTAGTCGCTTACTAGCCTCTTGCAGCATATCACTAGTCTTACAGAATATCACTAGTTTCTCATTAGCATCTTACAGCATATTACTAGTCTCTTACAGCACGTTACTGCTCTCTTACTAGTCTCTAACAGAACATCGCTAGTCTCTCATTAGCCTCTTCCAGCAAGTTACTAGTCTCTTACAGCACATTAGTCTCTTACTAGCCTTTTACAGCATATTACTAGTCTCTTGCTATCCTTTTACAGCACAGCACATCTCTTATTAGCTTCTTACAGCACATTACTAGTCCTATACAGCGCATCATTAGTTTCTCATTACCCGCTTACAGCATATTACTAGCCTCTCAGAGCACATCACTACTCACACAAAAGAGAGTCTTTCAAACCACAAGTTCCTCCAGGACATGAGTGTCAGAGTTCATCATTGGCGTTTCCTCTTTACCATCGCTGGTCTTGTTGTCCACAGGAAGCTGACCAGCATTGCCTTCAACGACATGAACCCTCTGCGCATGAGGCTGATCCAGAACCGGCGCGCAGCTCATCTGGAACGTCTCCACGCTGAGATTAAAGAGTTGGAGAATTTACAGAAAGCCTACAAAGCGGAGCGCGTCCACTGCAAAGACAAAAAGCTGGATTCCCTTGCCAGTGACGATGAAGAGGAGGTATAAGATCAGGCCTGAACGTTCACTCAGAAACACTACATATAAAACATCATTTACTCACCCAGATATGTTACCAAAGCTGTACGATCGGCTCTTGTAGGTATCAATTATGCACCATGAAAGTATATATATGACATATGCACTATTCCAGAGCCAAACATAGCATGAGGAACAGACCAAACCAAGTCATTAACTGCTAAATCTTTTGAACTCATCTTCTTTTTGCTGCTTTGAGTCAAAGATAAGGCTAATGCACAGATGGCTTGATCAAATGAAACATTTTTCTTTTCATCAGTAAATGGTGGAATAAAGCTGTATTTATCTCAGGATTGGGCATGCTGAGGCTCTATGTATTTGCAATTACACTACAGTTTGGGGTCGGTAAGATTTTTATTTAATTTTTTTGTAATGAATTTAATGGGACGATGTAGGAATCCTGGAGAATAATTGACTGTAGGTTCCCTTTGATTTTCCTATTGTAAAGTTTAAGATGAGATACAAATAACTTGGCTATACTTAAGCATTCGTCACAGACTCGAACCCCAAATATTCTTATATTAGTAGTTATTTTAAACATGTTTTATAAAATGCCCATAACACACCAGCTTTAAAAAAGAAATCTTGCTTTCTATATGGGGTCCTACTTTATATTAAGTGGCCTTAACTAATATGTACTTACACAGGAATTAATAGTTTGCTACAATGTACTTATTGTGTAAATACATGTATTTACTGTGTACTTATGCTTGGTTGAATACATGTATGTAATTACATCAGTAATTAACTTTTGTAATTAAATTTGTAAATACCATCCCTTACACCTTAACCCACCCTTAAACCTACCCCACCAAACCTGTCGATAACCCAACCTCTATCCCAACTCAAATGCACCACAAGTGTTTTCAAATACATTATAAACACAGTAAGTACATTGTATTTATTTTTTGATGTAAGTACATTGTAGTTAGGGACACATAATATAAAGTGGAACCCTATATGGGTGTATAACTTGTGTTGTAGACCAAACGGTTATTAAACGGAATTAAGCTACATTTGCCACATTATTTTCTTGATCGATCGAAAAATACCAACACAATCTCATAGCAATTAGTAAATTTTTGATTTAGTGGCTAAAGCCGCACTCACTCTTCAATTTTTGCCTGATAGACTTCCATTCATAAGCATGCGAATGCGGCAAACCGATATTCGTAGTTTACTGCATTGCAAAGTTCAAGCTTGGTGAACTCAGACCTGCGAAATCACTTGACTGCGTGAGACCAATCAAAATCAAAACATGACCTTTGGACAAAAATTTTAAATATGGAGCAATTTGAAGCTAGTTTTCTTTTTAAATGTCTAAACATCTTGTTTAATCCCGGCCCTTTTCGCATCGCTGTACGACAGAATTTTGTAAGCTCAAACTCTACTGTGACCATGACATAATTCATATAAACTCACTCGTAAAATGTTGTACGATTTGCTCAAACACCCATGATGGTTGGGTTTAGGGGCGGGGCTGGGTGCCACATTTCTTTTTTTAAAATCGTACATTTTCGTACAACTGAACTCGTACGAGTTAGCCACCAAACTGACAAAACATAAAATACGTATGTTTCCTCTTAAGATCAGGATGGAAAAATCTCAAAGGAACTCATGACAAATTATTTTTCCAGGTTCCATCATTTCCGCACTAGATTTCCATTCAATTCAAGCTGTTTTTTAAGACTCGTGTTCATAAAATATACATCATTATTTCTTACCATTGATAATAACATAACATTTACATATTAGAATAAATTTAATAGCAAATTATGAAGTGAATGTAAACAACAAAATGCAAAAATGTTTTGTATAATGCAACATTTATGGATAAATTGTATTTATTTTAATTATTAATAATATTTTAGAAATGCCTGAAGGTAGAAATCAGTTACGATCAATAAATGATGACCATGGTCCGTGATATGCATTTGTAGTAAACAAAGAAATTTCATACATTGATACAAAAATTAAAAGCCTATATTAAAACTTGCATCAACACAGGCTTTTTTTTTTTTTTTTTTTTTTTGGAGGTAACAAAGACTCTTGGAGATTAGAAGTCAGAAAGCATCCTGAATTTACAATGTTCATTTTGCTAGCTCACTTTGTTTTTCTTAAGCTAAATAAAAAAGTTAACCCACTGAAAAAAAAAATTCAACAACAACCATTTGTTTGCATTTCTTGTGTTCAGCCTTCTAAAACAAGTTCTCCCTTAAAGGGGCAGTGCATTCGCCACATATTGTATCATTCATATTTTATTGCAGTCTTTTTATTCTTTTTAATTTTCGGACTGTTTTAATTGTTCTGCTTTGTTTGCCTTGTATGCCTGTTAGCGCTTTGGGACTGAGAAAAGCGTGTTATAAAAAAATAATAATTATTATTATTATTATAAAACATGTGCTGGATAAATTGGTGGTTCATTCCTCGGTGGTGACCCCTCATGAATAAAGGGACTAAGCCAAAAAGAAAATGAATAAATTAATTTAAGGGACTTTTGGTCCCTTAACAAGTGGGAGGCACATATGCTAAGTGTTGTAATTCCTACACCGTTCACCTCATTTGGATGTAAATACCCTCAAATTTAAGCTGATGCTGCGTTCACACCAGACGCGGAACGCGCGGATAAATCGCGCAATTCGCGAGTAAATAGCCGCGTGAACATTTGAGTTTACTCGCTTTATTTGCGTGTCAAATTCACTTCAGAACAGACGTGGATTCGTGTGATGGGCAGGGCTTCTGTCTGCCCGAAGACTCTAGCTTCATAGCTAAATGGCTAACATGGATTTTATGAAGAAAATAACAGTGTTAATGTGCTTTATGAAGACTGAAAAACAGCGCAGATACGTTTAGGGTCATGTCTGAGTCCACTACATCCTTTCAGAGGTGCATCCAGCTCTGTGAGCTCATAAACTCCTCCAGAAACTTAACCTGGATGATGGAGGCTTTCAGCGGTGCTTCTGACTGAGCCAAGCCGAGTTTGATGAACTGTTGTCGGTGAAGGCTGGAGGATTTCCCTCGGAACACACAACAGGTTCTACGTCACAATCACGCCCCCACAAGAGCAAGCTTCTGATTGGTTAACGCGGCGCGAATGTACGCTGAAGTTCAGATTTTCGAATTCGAGAGATTCGCGCGAAACGCTTGTTAAGCGCGTCAAACGCACAAAATGCTCAATTCGCCCTGCGCCATTCGCGCAATTTGCGTCATTCGGGCCGCGCCTTTCGTGCGTATCGCACCGCAGGATGTCTATTCGCGCGTTTGCATTGACTTGACATGTAAATCACTCACGCTTGATGCACGTGCCGCGTCTGGTGTGAACGCAGCATGACAGTTTGCAGTTAAAGCACACCTCGTTCATTTAATTCCATTGTGTTAGTGCATAAAGCCAAAAATGTTAGAATTGTGTCGATGTCCCAATATTTATTCATCCAACTGTATATATAATGTGTTGTTCCCACTGTAATAGGATATTTACGCCCCAAAAAACATGCACATGATAAAAATAAAACAGTCTTCATATTTGATGTAGATCCCGGGTGAAGTCATATAAAGAAACACTACTGTTTGTTTTCCCCCATTTTATTACGTAAAAAAAAACAAACAAAAGAAAAGGAATACATATGAAATCATAAATATAAAAAAAACTAAATCAAGAAAATCTTAGTTCAATGTTACAAACCACTTTACTGCAGGTAAGAGCTAATAGCTAAGATCACACCAGAGGAGTAAACTGATGTATTGCGTATCTATGACTCTATCCGAAAACTGCATTTCCCCCCGTGTGACGACAACAGAAGCACATTTCCCAAAAAGATCAACTCACAATCCCGTCTCCAAAAGTAAAAGTGAAATCAAAACAGTGGCTTGTGGCATAATAAAGCTATTGTTCTATCAGTGTTAAGTCACATGTATTCTAATGCCAAACAGTTCACGTTCCTACAAAAATGGCTCATTGTTTTAAAGAGTTAGAAACGTCAGGAGCATGCATGTGTGTACAGGGGTTATGGGTTTTACTAGCTCATCCGTCTCATTCTAATACACACTGACAGGACTAGCGAAGTCACGGCTGTTATTGAGATGCTTTCAGTCATTTAGAGAACGAAGGAAAAAGGCTGTGAAGGAAAACAAAAGCCAGGTAGCTGAAGAGAGAGTGTGTGCACAGTTAACGCTTTTGTGCACATTTGGCAATGTAAAGTCGAGTTGTAAGCCGTTGTTCGAGGCCAAAACATCCTGATCCAGTGATTTCCATAAACAAAAAACGAAATACACAAATAAAAAACACTTTTACCTATGTGAAATCGGTTTTACAAAACAAATCCCTGTTCAATCGTAAGTTGAAACAGCTCTTAGCATTGTGAATCTCACAAAACACATTTGGATTATGTGTGCGTTTATTTTTTATTTTTAACATAAAAATCTTTTCGACTATATTATCTGTACATTATTTCTTCCTTTATGATGTATTTATGGAAGTTCATAAGTTCCTGCCACTGAATAATTTAAAAAAAAAAGCTTATTCCGAATTTTTATCTCAGAATTTAGTGATAGAAACATGCTATCCTGACTTTCTTTTTTCTCGGAATTGTGAGATTTTAATTCAAAATTGCGAATCCATACGAATAAAATGGACAATAGCTCAGTTCAACTATATATTACCTTTTTTAAAGCGAGACAAACAGTCGGATTCTAGGCTGCGTTACGACATAGAGCTGCACGATCTCAATTCGACCCCCTAAACCAGGCATGTCCAAACTCGGTCCTGGAGAGCCGGTTGTCCAGCAAAGTCTAGTTCAGGGATGGGCAAACTTGATCCTCGAGGGCCGGTGTCCCAGCAGAGTTTTGTTCCAACACTTGTCAAACACACCTGAACATGCTAATCAGTGTCTTTAAGATGACAAGAAATCTATAAGCAGGTGTGTTTGATTGGGGTTGGAGCTAAACTGTGCAGGACACCGGCCCTCCAGGACCGAGTTTGCCCACCCCTGCTCTAGTTCCAACCCCAACCAGACACACCTGGGCTAGCTAATCAAGCTCTTACTAGGCTTTCTAGAAACATCTTTGCAGGTGTGTTGAGGCAAGTTGGAGCTAAAATCTGCAGGACACCGGCCCTCCTGGACACCCCTGCCCTAGACGATCTTAATCCAGCATTCTGCCAATCATATTTTCAAGTTCAGGAGAGAAGCAAAGGCGGCAGCACAAGTCTTCACATTGTTTTACATATGTTGTTCAGCAACGTGGACATTAATGGTGTTGAAAGAGCAGTTTTGACTTTAAAACTCGCAATCCAGACTTTCTCAGAATTCAGACTTTTCCCTCGCAATTGTGAGTTTATATCCCAGTTTCGACTATTTCTCAGAATCACGAGATATAATGTCAAAATTCTGACTTTATAAGTAGCGGTTCTGACTTTTTATTTCGGAATTATACATTATAACTCGCAATTCAGACCTTTCCTCATACTTGTGTTTATCTTTCAGTTTCGAAAATTTCTTAAAATTGTGTCAGAATTCTCACTTCATAATTCGCAATTCTGACTTTCTGTTTATATCACACATTTGCGACTTTATTTCTCAGAATTGTGAGATATAATGTAAGACTTTTTTTCTTGCAATTGTGAGTTTATTTCACTGTGACTTTATTTCTCAGAAACGCAAGATATATCAGAGAATTCATTCATTCATTCATTTTCTTGTCGGCTTAGTCCCTTTATTAATCTGGGGTCGCCACAGCGGAATGAACCGCCAACTTATCCAGCAAGTTTTTACGCAGCGGATGCCCTTCCAGCCGCAACCCATCTCTGGGAAACATCCACACACGCACTCATACACTACGGACAATCTAGCCTACCCAATTCGCCTGTACCGCATATGTCTTTGGACTGTGGGGGAAACCGGAGCACCCGGAGGAAACCCACGCGAACGAAGGGAGAACATGCAAACTCCACACAGAAATGCCAACTGAGCCGAGGATCGAACCAGCGACCCAGTGACCTTCTTGCTGTTAGGCGAACGTGCTACCCACTGCATCGCCTATCAGAGAATTCTGACTCTACAACTCGCACTTCCAACTTATCTCAGAATTCTGACTTTAGTTTATTTCACGCAGTTGCGACTTTATATCTTGTAATTGTGAGAAATAAAGTCAAAATTCTGACTTTAAAACTCACTATTCTGACTATTTTATCTCAGAATTCTGTCTTTTGTTTGCACAATTGTGAGTTTATCATGTAGTTACAACTTTATTTCTAAGAATTTTGAGATATAACGTAAGAATTCTGACTTTATTACTCACAATTATGACATTTTATATCACTTTTTTCAGAATCGCAAGACATAATGTCAGAATTCAGACATTACAACACGCAATTCAGACTTTTTCTCACAATTCTGAGTTTACACATTTGTGACTTTATTTCTCAGAATTGCAAGATTTAAGATCAGAGAATTCTGACTTAATAACTCGCAATTCCGACTCATCTCAGAATCGCAAAATATGATGTCAGAAATCTGACTTTATAACCTGCCATGTGAACTTTTATCACCGAATTCACTTATTTTTCTTGCAATTGTGAGTTTATATTACGCAGTTGTGACTTTATATCTAAGAATCGTGAGATATAATTTCAGAAATCTTTTTTCCTCACAAATGTGAGTTTATATCTTTCAGGTGCGACTTTATTTCTCAGAAGTCTTTAACACTCCAATTCAGATCTTAAGGTTAAGGTTCTCCATAACAGGAAACTACTTTATCACTCGCAATTCTGACTTTTCTCGCAATTGTGAGTTTGTATTACACATTTGTGACTTTATTTCTCAAAATTGCAAGATATAAAGTCAAAAACTCGCAATTCAGACTTTTTATCTCAGAATTCGGACTTTATTTTCTTTTTCAGTTTCGACTATTTCTCAGAATCGCAAGATATAATATCAGATTTCTGACTTTATAACCTGCATTTGGACTCTTCATTCCAGAATTCAGACTTTTTTTCCTTGCATTTGTGAGTTTATATCAAGCTGTTGCGACTTCATTTTTAAGAATTGCGAGATATAATGTCTGAATTCTGACTTTATTATTCACGATTCTGACCTTTTATTTCAGAATTCGGACTCTTTTTTTTTTCTCACAATTTTGAGTTTATATCTTTCAGTTTCTACTATTTCTTAGAATTGCGCGATCTATCATCAGAGAATTCAGACTTTATAACTCGCAACTCGGATTTATCTCAGAATTCTGACTTCACTTTTCAGAATAGTGAGTTGTGCATGTGTCTTTAACACTCCACTTAAGGTCAGTCTTCATAACAGGAAACTACTAAATAACTTGCAATTTGGACTTTTCATCTCAGAATTCAGATGTTTTTTCTTTCACCTTTGGTTTCTCTTTCAGTTTAAACTATTTCTCAGAATCGTTAGATATAATGTCAGAAATCTGACTTTATATTTCGCAATGCAGACTTTTTTTCATGCAATTGTAAATTTCTATCACACATTTGTGACTTTATTTCTCAGAATCGTGAGATATGTTAGAATTCTCACTACATAACTCCCAATCCTGACTTTTTATCTCAGACTTCTGACTTCATAACTTGCAATTTTGACTTATAAACTCACTATTTTGAAAAATAAAGTCAGAATTCTGAGATATCTCGCAATTCTGACTTAATAACTTGCAATTTAGAGCTTACATCTCACAATTCTGAGAAAAAAAAATCTGAATTTTAAGTTTGTATCACACAATTCCGAGATATAAAGTTGCAACAACCTTTTTTTTATGTCCTATTCAGTGGCGGGAACAGGAATCTATACGTATGAACTCGAATTAACTGTGAAAAAAGTAAATGGACAAAAATAAAAACCGTAAAAATAAATAACAAATGAATACAATAATGAAAATCAATCAAATTTCTTGCTAAATTCTCATTAATTGCCTTACTTGCTCGAATTTTCTTGATGTACAAGAGTTCTTTCTGCTTCTCGAATCTGATTGGCTGACATGAGAAGATTTAAACAAGTAAGGTGATTTATAATTATGCATGTGTGTGTGTACTGTGCACAATTATTAGCCCCCCTGTCAAATAATCCCAAGTGCTATTGAACACAGAGAAATTATTTAACACTTTTGATCATAATAGTTTTAATAAATAATTTCTAATAACTCATTTCTTTTGATGACAGTACATTTTGTTTTACTAGATATTTTTCAACATGCCAGTATTCAGCTTAAAGTGACATTTAAAGGCTTAACCAGGTTAATTAGGTTAACTAGGCAAGGTAAGGTAATTAGGCAAAACATTGGTTTGTTCTGTAGCCAATCGAAAAAAATCTAAATTACTTAAAGGGGGTAATAATATTGACCTTAAAAGCTATTATAAAACATATAAAAGTGATTTTATTTTAGCCAAATTAAAAGAAATTTTAGATAGAAAAAAAAATGTCCTTCACCGGAGGTTTAATAATCGTGCCTTCAACTGTAAATATATATTATATTTTGTGAGATTCACCCTAAAAAGCAAGCTCCACTGTTTGTCTTTAAACACAACCTACTCGTTCAGTCATCAAGTTTGTGTTACCTGATTAAACCGTGAGGCTGAGCAACCAGAAATCGCAACATCAAGCATTCAACAGACACTTTTGTTGACAGAGAAGATTTCGTTGAAACATTTATGAAACATCTCTATATTGAATGCGCTATAAGACCATTTTATAACTCTAAATGTTTTACAGATACCTTTAATTCATCTCTGTGTTTAATGTATGCCATCTTAGTGCAATATTTAACATGCTTTCAGCATAAGTTCAGTGTGGCAAATGTTAAATCTCTTTTTAACATTCTTTTTTTTAATTCATAATTCATGCTCTTGAAAATCTCTAAGGTACGTCGTGTTCTTCGTTTCCGAAGATCTCCTGGTTTGAACACGACTCGTATTTCCCTCCAATGCAAGACACGAAAAACAAAGAAGAAAACTATTCCTCAGTCAATATTTATCAATATGTAACATGACATCCATACAAAATACTGCACACGGCACAAACATTTTTGCTAAATCCGACGTTTGTTATATAAAAAAAAGAATAACAAGAGACTGCAGAATCATCTGTGCGTAAAATGAGTTGTTTAAATTCTCCTCAGCCGCGTCTACCATTCGTATTCAATGGGTTACTTTGATGACTGTGAATGGTTAAGGCTAATGAGCTGTCCTAGTCTACGTAAACCAGCAGGGGGCGACATTCACTCAAGTGGTTAAGGCAAAAATGTTTTGTTTGACTCTCCAACTGCAGTAAATAAAAGGATTCCTCGCGCGATTAGGAAGACTTATGTCTGATGCAGATATGAACTAAATCTACACGGAGAACATATTACGACTTTTAAGGATATATGAACTCTAACTTTACTAATATACATCTAAATGGAAAAAAGGCAACATTTCGCCATTTTACCCCTATAGGTTGGATGAAGAATTGCAGCCAAACAGACATCAGTGCTTTCTGTTGGATGCTCATGCATTCGGTTACAGTCAAATGAGGCAAAGTCAGGTCACATAACAACCAATAGACGCACTTCAGCACCAGAATTGCCCCTCTGCTGATTTGCCGACAGGAGTGTTCGCTGACGAGTGAATTTCTAGACACACAGCCAATCAAAACTTTGAAATCAAAACTCTTTGAGTGTGTGTGAAAGAAGTCTCAGAGCCGGGACACGCCATTCTGAAAGTCGGTTGTTTGGCTTCGTTGGTCAGGCTATTTGGTCTACACGTCGCCTTTCGTTGAGTTAACGTCGAATCAAGTTGGCCTGGTTCATCATGTAGAATCAGTGTCAGCTGAAGAGAGCGTTCTGATTGGTTGTTTTGGTGAGAGCAAAAACTGAAGTGATGAAATCAAGTAAACAATAAGTCGAATAGGAACACAATGGAGGTGGCTGTGATTTCACTACATTTCTCAAATATTTGCAAACGATATGGATTATCGGACATATTTGTATGAGCGAATCCTTCCGTGGTGAGTGATAATTTCTGTGATAATAAATACATGTACATGGACATAATCGAATTATTTGCCTTCATCTGAATAAAACAACAATTTGATGAAGGTGATTACAGCAGAATTGAAAGAGAAATTCTGAAAACTACTAAATGATGGTAGTAGCTTGATTACGGTGTTTACATGTCTCTATTGCACTTTAATACTGCGACTAAAAGAGGAATAATCCACATGTCTTAATTCGATTGTTGTTTAGTTCGACTTCAGTCAGATTAAGGTCATCATAAAATAAAATAAAATAAAAATTTGCTGTTTACATGGTAGACTCTTAATCAGAGTATTGTTTTAATCATATTAAAATCGAAGTATTGGTGTGTATTAGGCTTGGGCGGTAATACGGTATGCCGCGGGATCTAAAAATAACAATGGTGTCAGTTTCAATAACGTTTATAAAAACTATGCACTTTAATAGGAGACAGGTATTAAATAATAAATATTTTTTATTTAATGCCTACAAATGCTTTTGCGTGAGTGTCATCACGGGACAGTGTGGAGGAGAGAGAGAGGTGAGGTAAGATGGCGAGTCGCGCACCAAGTGACCTGCAGTTTGGCAGTATTTCCGAACGAGAAGAGAGACGTGGTAAATACGAACAAGAGGTCTGCGTTCCTGCTGGTGTATAGCGGGACCCGACCAGATTTCTTGCAGTGCTGGAAAAAATTGCCGAATAAAGGGCGGGAGCGGTCTGTAACTCTGGTGTAAAATGAAAGGGAGCGGGCGAGCGGTCTAACAACATCACTCCCGAGCGAGCCAGCACACGCGAATGCTGTTTATGCGTGTATGTGAATGAGAGAGAGGGAGAGAGAGATTGTGAGGCTGTGCGCCGCTTGGTACTTTCTCTATGTGTGTGTGTATGTGAATGAGAGAGAGCATGGGGCTGTGCGTCGCTTGGGGCTCTCTCTCTCTCTCTCTGTGCGTGTGTGTGTCCCGCATAAGACAAACAGATGACCGCGAAGCTAAGGTCGCATATAAGGTATTCAGTTTCTGAATGGTTTAGGCACAAGCCAACATTTTGGTGACGCTGTCTGAGTCTTACGTCATAATTTTTGTTATTATGCAAGGTAATACCGGACACCAAGGTAAAATAGGGAGAAGGTTTGACGGTATCAAAATTTGGATACCTCCCAAGCCTAGTGTCCATGTAAACATACTCATTGATACCAACCGCTGATTTGTTTTACACTTTGTATTTCATGTTCCGGTTTTTCTTTACTGAATAAGAAAACAGACTACTGCCCCCTGCAGGTGTAGAAAGACACCGATTGGTCATGCTCAGTGTTTTGATCCAGATTCAAGAGATGACAAGACACTTGGTTTTAGTCAAGGCTAGTTGTTTGGCGTTGGCGTGGCGTGGCGTGTCCAGGCCCTTATGCTCATCAAGGTTGCGTTTATTAATGAATAATTATTCAAAAGATTTCAGTGATAGCAAAGCTGATTTGTTGCAGCTTTTTCTCCGGGTTTAAGGGTGGTTTACACAAGAACATATTAAGCCAAAAACGGGAAACTTTTTGAAAACGTTTTGCCTGTTCGTTTGTACGACGACATCTTTTTTGGGACTGAAAATGCGCACATTTGGAAATGGGTCTCAAAGTGGACGTTTCTGAAAATGCTTTCATGCTGCTTGTGTTTGTGTAAACACCTGAAAATGATGATGTCACATGCATGCATAGTATGTGTTTTAGCGTTAGCATACTTAGAAACGGAGCACTGATGACCGATGTCTCTGAACAATGATACTAACAGGTAAGTTACTTACTGTTAGCTAACACGAAGGTTAGACCAACCTTTCTAATGCATAATAAAGTTACATCTTATTCTTTATGTGTGGTGATTCCATTGTGAACTCATGCACAGAATGCAAAAAACCCAATGACGTCACTGCGACATGGCTACAATTCGCCACTCAGAATTTGCATATTTACCTCATGGCCGTGATGTCGCTTCAAAATTTCTTTTCTTTATCCAGAGCAACCAATTTTCACTTGATAGTGAAATGTAGTGTTTTTAGCAACATGGCGCGCATATATATCCATCCACATCTAGACAGGGTGTTTATGATGTTTTATGGCTTCATGACTCTTTAAAGGCAAGAGCAAACAAACACACAATAATGGCTGAGTTAACGGTAGTGTTGTTGTTGCTCAAGTGGTTCCAAACGCTTCATCAGGAAAGTGTGGATTTACTTTTTACGTTGAAACCAAACAGCAGATACGCATCACAATCTATGTTTCCATCCAAAAATGCGAATGAACTTTATGCGCAAAACTGGATTATCGCTTAAAAGACGTGCGAATAAAGCAGCGTTTCCATCCAACAAGTCAAAGCGAACAAAATCGTCACTTCCTGATTAACTGGCGCCAAATATCAACAGTAAAAACGGAATTTGCTGTGGTTGGAGAAGCTGCGTCAATCTTTTCTTCATCTAATAAATGACTTGCGCCTCAGAAGCATACCTGTCAACATTGGGATGTGAAAATAAGGGATATGCCCACCATAATAAGGGATTCTTATTCAAGCTTTAGAATCAAGCTATCAAATCTCAATCGCCAATTCTT
This sequence comes from Danio rerio, assembly GCF_052040795.2. NCBI lineage: Eukaryota > Metazoa > Chordata > Actinopteri > Cypriniformes > Danionidae > Danio > Danio rerio. Next base: position 6,952,853 of record NC_141034.1, read on the forward strand.
CACTGTATAACGTACACATTCTGATTAAAGAGCAACAAATGAATCTCTTATTTATTTCGATTTTTTCGTTTAATTACATTACATAACAGAGGTTTCACTATAAAAATGCACACATCTAACAATATAACAAATGCATTCGACTGCTTTCCTAACTTTTTATGCTCATTTAAGACGAAATTAGTTGTGTTTGAAAAAAACAAAACAAAACACCAAGATCGACATCCTTATATGTTATTATTAATTATGTCTGTATGTCTGTTTTACCACGCACCCATAAGCCAGACTTTCGCTCCGCTCTTAATCGCATGTACAGAATCCGTTTGGGAAACATTGTCTATTTATCACTATGGAGTGCATCAGCTGACATTCACGCACCACTATATGACTGTTTTGAGGATTGCATAGGAGGGGTGACGCCACCTGTAATAAAAAGGAAGGGGAATCGCGCTGTTTTTATATTTATTTTAAAGTGTTTTTGTGCCTAAACAAAGCAAAAGCACAGAAGAGACTTGCATTTAAAAGCAAGAGGCGCCCTCTGGTGGTACGGCGGTATGGGTTGCGTATAGGGAGGCTCGGCTATTTAATGTTTCTTGCCACCCTTCAGAGAAACACTGACAATACGGGAGAAATACGGGAAAATACCTTTGCGGGATGATAGCGTGATGGAACTATCAAATACAGGAGTATCCCGGGAAAAACGATAGGGTTGACAGGTATGCTCAGAAGGCAATCCTGACACTCAATAAATGCGCGATGGCGTTTGAAGGTGTCAGACGCGGAGCACAGACGCTCTTGATTCTGGAGGTCATTAATAATATAATAACACTAATACCTGAACGGTAAGGCCTTTTAATATGTTTTATAGTGTACTCAGCCTGCTGGTTTGTCCATTTACACGTTTACCATCACATGATCTCTTACCACAAAATCACTTTTTTTTTTTTAATGCGCATACTGAAATTTGTGCGGTAAGTGTTTGCATCGTAGTTCTTGCGCATCTTTTCTTATCGAATAAAAAGTTTATCCTACTCAGTTATCCGAATTCGTTTTTTATGCACATTTTCAAAATGTATGCACATCATGGCGATTTCGTCAACCGTTTAATGAAATAGGTGGAATAAAATAGGTGGATGGAAACATAGCTACTGACAACACACTGCAATTTCTACATGCATTCAGTTGAGGAGTTTGTTTAACTATATTAAGGCCTTAAGGGTCACTAGCATATACAAAAATACAATAAAAATTACGATAAAATTATTGTCTCTGCCTAATGACAATGTAACTGCCTAATCAAATAAAATAAACTTAGTTTCCGCCGAATTTGTTTAAAATTACGTGGTTTTGGTTTTTATTTGAAAAATTTAACTATATCAAGGTCTAAAGGGTCACTAGCATATAAATATGCAAATACTAAATTATGTCTTAAAATAAAAATCGCTGTCTCAACATGTTCATTCACATGATCAATTTTCATGTTTATACACTTTTGGCCCCAATCACCTTCCATACCTTTTAGTCACGAACCAATTCGTTCAGTCGCTTTGCTGTTTCGAACTGCCGAATTGAACCCAAAATAAACTTCACTTTGGCCGAATTTTGTTTGAAATTATTCATTTCGGTTTTCAGTATAAGATTTCGTTTAAATATAATAGGGCCTTAAGGGTCACTAGCGTATACAAATGCAAATAATACATTATGTCTTAAAATAAAAATCGCTGGCTCAACATGTTCAAACTGTTCATTCACATGATCAATTTTTATGTTTATACACTTTTGGCCCAAATCACCTTCCATACCTTTTAATCACGAACCAATTCGTTCAGTCGCTTTGCTGTTTCGAACTGCCGAATTGAACCCAAAATAAACTTCACTTTGGCCAAATTTTGTTTGAAATTATTCATTTTAAGTTTTCATTTTAAGATTTCGATTAAATATAATAGGGCCTTAAGGGTCACTAGCATATACATATGCAAATATCACGTTATGTCTCATAAAAATCACTGACTCAACGTTCAAACTGTTTATTCACGTTATCAAATTTTATGTTTGTACACTTTTGGCCTAAACCACCTTCCATATCCTTCAGTCATGAACCAATTCATTCTGTCGCTTTACTGTTTCAAACTGCCGATTCGAACCCAAAATAAACTTGGCCGGATTTTGTTTGACATTACATAATTTTGGTTTTATTTGAAAAGTTTGTTTAACTATATCAAGGCCTGAAGGGTCACTAGCATATACACATAAAAAGACTACGCTATGTCTTTTATAAAAATTGCTGTCGCAACATGTTCAATCTGTTCATTCACATGATCAAATTTTATATTTGTACACTTTTGGCCCAAAATAAACTTAGTTTTTGCAGGATTTTCATTTGTAAAGTTTGTTTAACTATATCAGGGCCTTCAGGGTCTAATAGCACATATGCAAATACCCCATTATGTCTTAAAATAAAAATCGTTGTCTCAATGTGGTCAAACTGTTCATTCACGTGATCAGTTTTCATGTTTATACCCTTTTGGCCCCAATCACCTGATGTCACTATTGCATAGTCTGAACCCAAGGTAATGTGATAAAAAACTGCTTTATTTTTGCTGAAGATTTTTACTATTTTACAATTTGGTTATTCTGTATTTTTTGATCAAATAAAGGCAGCCTTGGTGAGCTGAAGAGACTTTTTTTATAAACGATTCCAGAGTTTTGACAGGCAGTGTAGTCACCATATGTTGTGTGGTCTGTACGTGTCAGTCGTTCTTATAGTTACAGCAACTGTGAATTGTGGTTAGAAACCATTAACCTCTTCCTCCCAGTGTAAGGTGAGCAGATCTTCCAGCACTAACAGTCACAGCAGGAAAGAATGGACTTTTACAGCTATCGCAACTCAGAAACAAACTAAAATCACCACCATTGGAGGGAAACCAACCGACCAATCTTTTTACACAGAAGTGAAATGTGAAGGCCCTCAGACTTCATTTTCAGGCATGGTAATGCTATTTTAGTCAAATAACACGACCAAGCTTGTTTTTCTCTCTCTTTTTTTTAAAAATTAAGAAGTAAAAAGCATCTACGCTTCATTATTTTGATTAAAAGAAGAAAAAAAAGAACAAGTGCTGCACTGCAGTATGTGGGTTTCTCAAAAACGCAAAGAAAACCAATTTAAAAAAAGGTTTGTTATGAAAAATTGACAATAAAAACAGTGATTCTCTAGACATTATTAATACTGTGTTTCACTAGATGGCAACTGTTTGTTTTTTAGTCTTATAAAAAGGACATCACTACGAAAAATGCATCAGGCTTTTTAAAATATGCAGCGCTCCAATATAAAGTGCTTCATTACATTGTTATTTCATTTTTTTACAGTTTCTTATTAAAATATTGTATTCCCTGGAGTGAAACCATAGTAAACATGTTACACATTGGTAAAAATAAACATTTTGGAATGTCTTTAAAAAGTCCCATGGGCTGATTTTGGTCAAGCAGAGCTTGTCCCGGGAGCCTATAGGAAAGAAACACGCCATTAGTCTCAATAGCAGACCAAACAATAATCAATCAACCAATCAATCTGGATCTGGGGGGGGGGGGTTAGTCCACTTCATCAGTGTCATAAGTGCCAAATATGGGTTCAAACCATAAAATGGCACCGCAAAAAGCAGATGCTAGACGCCATGCATATGGAGAGGGTGTTATGAATGATGGATGATAAAAGGCCGTCTTGAAATCAAATTCTTCTCCCATTTATAGTGACAAGATTTCAGAAACAGTATATTGGTAGCTGACAAATTGATGCATATATTTAAATGCAACCCTTTTTATAAGATGTAAAATAAGTCTCCGATGTCCCTAGAGTGTGTATGTAAAGTTTCAGCCCAAAATATCCAACAATTAACTCTTTGAAGCTGCCCATTTGATCCAAATTGTCCCATTTTAGTGACTGCCACTTTAAATTCAAATTAGATTTTTTGAAAACAAAAAAGGGGCGGAGCTAATATGTCGATTCATTAGCATGGCAGCAGATTCAAAACAACTGCTTCTCACTCAGGGCTGTTTATGCTAATGAGGGAGAGATTGTCAATAATAGGCGGGGCTTTTCCCCTCTGATGACACGTCCAATAGGAGAATGTCAATCAAAGTGTTTTTATCAAGTATGATTTTAAAATGATGGATTCCAGAATTTATTTTTTATTTTTACTATTAGAAGCTGGTTATATTCACACAGTGTTGCCACACAACGTTGTTTAAACCCCTCATAAAAGTCATTTTGCATAAAAGGTCCCCGTTAAAATTAAATGATAATAAATATTAAATTATATAGACTATGAATTGCATTTAAAATAGTTTGGGTTCAAATAAAAGCATAATTCACCCAGAAATGTAAATTCACCTCAGGCCATCCAACATGCTGCTGACCTTTTTTAACAGGAAATGTCATATATTTACAGGTAAAATGCTGTGGACAGCTCAAAGCACCATTATTTATGAACCAATAAATTATGTCACCTTATATGGCCTGAGGGTAAAGTATCAGCAAATTATCCCCAAAATCTCTCCCTTCAATATAAAGTGCATAAGGAATAGTCTAATAAGCAGTTCATATAATTAATCATTTTGTGCTCTGAAGAAAGAAGGTTTCTACAAGTTTAAAACGACAGCCATGACATTTTTAGGGGTTTGTAGCATAGCATATCAATGCTTAAAAGTAAATTTAACGTGTAAATGTGAATATTCATGTCAAATATCCATGTAAATTTGAATAAATAAGATATTACTCATTTGAAATTACACTGTAGAAGTGAAAATACTCAATTGGCAAGTCACATGGGCATCCTACAATACATCGACCAGTAATTTCTATCCCCTAATAATAATCTTGTTATTTCTAATTCGTGCTTTCTTTCACCTTCAGAACACAATTGAAGATATTTTTATCTAATTTTAAAATTGTTGACACTTACACTGAAGCTCTATTTACTTCAAATTTGGATTTGTCAACTACCAATATACAGTCAATCTCGATCTCATCCTACTAAACAAACACTGACCAACCAGTAATCTTGATAGCTTTAAAGGGGTCATATGAAGTCATTTCAGGTTTTCTGCTGTCTTTTAAGTGTTTTTGAAAAAATATATATATATATATATATATATATATATATATATATATATATATATATATATATATATATATATACATATACATATATATATATATATATAACAGGGATGGGCAAACTTGGTCCTTGAGGGCCGGTGTCCCTGCAGACTTTTGCTCCATCACTAATCAAACACACCTGAAAACACTAATTAGAGTCTTCAAGATTATTAGAAAGCTACAGGCAGGTGTGTTTTGATTAGGGTTGGAGCAAAACTATGCAGGACACCGGCCCTCCAGGACCAAGTTTGCCCATCCCTGATCCATAATCACAAACCCAAAAAGTTTGTTTTTTTTAATAAAAATCTTTTACATTCAATCCACTTAATCATCTGCATTTTCTGGACCAGATTCGGCATCCAATTCATAAGGTAGTAAAGGTGAAACATTTCCATCACATGCTTGAGGTATTTAGCCAATCAGACCTCATGTTTGAGAAGGATGAGATTTGTAAAATTCAAGCAGAGCAGAGACGAGCAACAATATATTAAACAATATAATTATTAATTCTTCTCATTTTGTGTTATTAAATCACGTAAACTAGAGATGTGGTGGAAAATGGTTTCAAAATCCATTCAGAGATTTTCATACTTCATTGCTAATCTCTCTTAAAATGATTTTGAGCTTAGTAGATGGCGTTAAAAACTAACCTGGAGTGTCATCTGCTGTTCAAAAGTAGCCTAGAGCACCATCTATTGTTAAAAACTAGCCTAAACACCATCCAGGGGCGTAGCAACTGAGGGGGATGGGTGGTACAGACCATTTAGAAACAGTTGATTAATACTTATATGAACGTTAACTTTTAGATCTCATTCAGCTGTCCCCCCACTTTTAAAATGTCTGCTACGCCTCTTGCACCATCTGTAGTTACAAACTAGCCAAGAGCATCACCTGCAGTTAAAAACTTGCCTAGAGTGTCATCTGCATTTATACAAGTGTTGTCTGCTGTTAAAATCTAGCCTAGAGTGCTGTGAACAATTACTCTGCATGGCCGTCTGCTGATAAAAGCTAGCCTAGAATGCCACCTACTGTGAAAAACAAGACTTAAGCGGCATCAGCTGTTAAAAACTAGCCTAAAGTGCCATCTGCTGTTAAAAACTAGCCTAGATCGCCATCTGCTGTTAAAACCAGCCTACAGCGCCATCTGTTATTAAAAACTAGCCTACAGCCCCATCTGTTGATAAACACCAGCATAGAGCACCATCTGCTGTTAAAAACTAGCCTAGAGTGCCATTTGCTGTTATAAAATAGCCTTGAGCACCATCTGCTGTTTGAAAACCAGCCTAGAGCGCCATCGCCTTTTATAAACTCGCTTAGTGTTATCTGCTGTTAAAAGCTAGCCTAGAGGACCATCTGCTGAAACTAAAGCGCCATCTGCTGTTAAAAACTAGCTTAGAGCACTAACTGCTGTTGCAAAAGCGCCATCTGCTGTTCAAAACTAGCCTAGAGTGCCATCAGCTTTTATAGTAGCCTACAGCACCATCTGCTTTTATAAACTAGCCTAGAGCACCATATGCTGTTAAAAACTAGCCAAGAGTACCATCTGCTTTAGAAAACTAGCCTAGAGTGCCATCAGCTTTTATAGTAGCCTACAGCACCATCTGCTTTTATAAACTAGCCTAGAGCACCATATGCTGTTAAAAACTAGCCTAAAGTGCCATCTGCTGTTAAAAACTAGCCTAGATCGCCATCTGCTGTTAAAACCAGCCTACAGCGCCATCTGTTATTAAAAACTAGCCTACAGCCCCATCTGTTGATAAACACCAGCATAGAGCACCATCTGCTGTTAAAAACTAGCCTAGAGTGCCATCTGCTGTTAAAACCAGCCTACAGCGCCATCTGTTTTTAAAAACTAGCCTACAGCCCCATCTGTTGATAAACACCAGAATAGAGCACCATCTGCTGTTAAAAACTAGCCTAGAGTGCCATCTGCTGTTAAAAACTAGCCTAGATCGCAATCTGCTGTTAAAACCAGCCTACAGCGCCATCTGTTTTTAAAAACTAGCCTACAGCCCCATCTGTTGATAAACACCAGAATAGAGCACCATCTGCTGTTAAAAACTAGCCTAGAGTGCCATCTGCTGTTATAAAATAGCCTTGAGCACCATCTGCTGTTTGAAAACCAGCCTAGAGCGCCATCGCCTTTTATAAACTCGCTTAGTGTTATCTGCTGTTAAAAGCTAGCCTAGAGGACCATCTGCTGAAACTAAAGCGCCATCTGCTGTTAAAAACTAGCCTAGAGCACTAACTGCTGTTGCAAAAGCGCCATCTGCTGTTCAAAACTAGCCTAGAGTGCCATCAGCTTTTATAGAAGCCTACAGCACCATCTGCTTTTATAAACTAGCCTAGAGCACCATATGCTGTTGAAAACTAGCCAAAAGTGCCATCTGCTGTTCAAAACTAGCCTAGAGTGCCATCTGCTTTTATAGTAGCCTAGAGCACCATCTGCTTTTATAAATTAGCCTACAGCACCATCTGCTTTTACAAACTAGCCTAGAGCACCATATGCTGTTAAAAACTAGCCAAGAGTGCCATCTGCTGTTAAAACCAGCCTAGAGCTCCAATTGCTGTCATAAACTAACCTAGAGCGTCATCTGTTGTTATAAACTAGCCTACAGCGCCATCTGCTGCTAGAAATCTGTGCCATCTGCTGTTATAAATTAGCCTAGAGCGCCATTTGTTGTTAAAGAATAACTTAGAGCGCCATCTGCTAATAAAAAAAAAAAAGAGTCTGGAGTACCATCTGCTATTACTAACTAGTCTAGAGCGCCATCTGCTGTCCAAAATTAAGCTCAGAATCAAGTCGAGAGAATAGCGATGCATTTTGAAAATCTCATTCATACATTCATTTTCTTATCGGCTTAGTCCCTTTATTAATCTGGGGTCGCCACAGCGGAATGAACCGCCAACTTATCCAGCACATGTTTTACGCAGCGGATGCCCTTCCAGCTGCAACCCATCACTGGGAAACACCCATACACTACGGACAATTTAGCCTACCCAATTCACCTATAGCGCATGTCTTAGACTTGTGAGAGAAACCGGAGCACGCGAACACGGGAAGAACATCCAAACTCCACACAGAAATGGCATTTTGAAAATCTCAGAAATCTCAAATTTCTCAAACTATTTTTCGCCCCAGCTCTAATATAAATATCGCATTACGCCAAACAAACAAACCATTTTTCTTTTAAAGGTGCAGTAGGTGATTGTCTTCAGAAACATTTTTTGTTGTGCTGGTTGAAAGTCTCTTCACAGTCCAATAGTAATGATCACAGTAAATGATCTAAATGTGTTTATATTTATTTTTATATTCTGGGTAAGGCATAAAACTAAAAAAATTGTTTATCCAATTAAATAGAGTCGGACCGACATCTCCCTTAATTCCGATAGGCAGGTCAGACTGTCTGTCAGCAAATGTAGATTCGGACTTCTGCGCATCTGTTCACGCAGATCCGCCATTAGCGCGTGCCCGTCTGCATCACAAACGCATGCGCTCCGAGCGAGCTGCGGGCCGAGCGAGCTGCGGGCCGCTCGCAGATGCCGAGTTGGAGCTGGAGGCGCCGAAGGACAGCCGAGCTCGGGCCGATTACTGTAAAGCCAGGCGCGGGTATAATTCGCCCTTAAAGCAGCCGCGCAGTCACGAGACGGACCGGGAGAAATCAAAAGCTGAATTGAAACTTTTAAAAACCTGAATCAACATTGGAGTTACTTTAGCACGCTGGAGGAAGGACGACACCATGGCTGAAGTATTACTGTTAGACAGGTAATGTTCTGTTTTAAAACTATTTTATGTTAGATTGTGTTGTGTTATGAATGGGTTATATGCACAGACGTGTTGTTCAGCCACTGAAATCTCCCGGTGAAAGATTGATGTGATTATTTTTAGTTTCAGAAGGTTCTTTAACAGCATCTATAATGTAGATTTATATTTAGTTTAACAACAAAACACCAGTAAATAGCGCTATTCTGCCTAACTGCTTTACTGAGCTGAAGTTGCTTTTATATTCACATTGGGTCATTTTTGAACTATGATAGCCTTCCTATACTGTTTACCGCTACTCTGAATATTCACTCTGAAATAGCATGTAAGTGTGGCAAAGTATTTCATGTAAATCCTGCACGGCGCTGGCACTAACTAACTGGCGAATGACATGAACTAGTGGGTTGTCTGTCTGCTGTTTTGACACGGTGCGCTCGCGATTTCAGGGGGTGTGGCTTTGAATCACAGTCCCTCCCCGCCGTCCAAAGATAATATGCTAAGCTGTTAGCATTTTGGCAGATCACCTACTGCACCTTTAAGCAACCTCATATGACCTCTTCAACCCTTAAAATGTTCTTTTACAAATGTTTTTCCAGTAAGCCACCGGTAACATGGTTCATTTTAGCATAGTGGAGAATCCTGTCATAACAAAGATCCAACAGACCATCAACGGGAGCGATTTGATCTCATCTCGTGTTTCCAGTAAAGCATTTTCAATATTATGTCCTCTGAA
>NC_141034.1:7340000-7357500 GCF_052040795.2 Danio rerio
AAAAGATGTAGAACAGCCTGATAAGTATCCTACATAAAACAAAACGTTTCGAAATTCATTGTGCTTCCAGTTTGATGCATTACTGTGTTTCTTAACTTTAATATAGTCTTTTGTTTGATCAGAGTTGTACTCGGGAAAAAAGGGTGATGGAGCTATTTGCACATTTAGAAATCGGTTATCCATTTCATAAACAGCATTTTTTTTGTCTGTGTCAGTCTGGAAATCTGTGCTGAAATTAATTCTGACCCTGGACCACAAAACCTTAAGAGTCTTAAGAGTAACCTTTTGGAAATTGAGATTTATACATTATTTATATGAATATATGATTATCTACAGTGTATAATATATGAATAAATTTTTATTGATTTAGGTTTTGTTGGGATATTTGGCTGGAATACAACTAGGCTATTTAAGGAATGTGGAATCTGAGGGTTCAAAAAAAATCTAAATATTGCTAAAATCACCCTTAAAGTTGTCAAATGAAGTGCTTAGCAGTGCATATTTCTAAAATGTAGTTACTAAATACTCTCCACGGTAGGAAATTTACAGAATGTCTTGCTAATATATATATATATATATATATATATATATATATATATATATATATATATTTATATTTTTATTTATTTTTTTTTTTTAGTTCAAATTTGAATGATTTTTGGTATACAGGGAAAATTAATAATTTTGACTCATACATTGTAAAATATAGATATATGTGCAACTTGAGACATAATAAAAAAAGAAAACTTATAGATGGATACAGAAACACGTATATAGATTGACATATTTTAATGATTGTGTAGGAATGTTTTTTATGAGTGTATTCCTAATTGAAATATTTATAATAAAAAATTTTTTTTAAAAAGAATAAAGGTTTTTTTGTGTGGTTCCTTAACAGTAAGAAACTGATATTAAGGAAGTTTTCATTTGTGTAACTGAAAAATCATATAATATAATATAATATAATATAATGTAATGTAATGTAATGTAATAAAATATAATATAATATAATGTTATATAATATAATGTTATATAATAATGATATGCTGATAAATATATATATATATTATAATTTTTTAAGAATGTTGTATAACTTCATATTTTTGCTTATTCTTATAATATGAATATGTGTCAACTGAATTGTGGATGGATGGATGGATGGATGGATGGCTCTGATGACTACAGCTGAGGACATCTCACAACAACACATCACCGCTGCTGCACCATGGACAAACACTCGGATGGATGGATGGATGGATGGATGGATGGATGGATGGATGGATAGATAGATAGATAGATAGATAGATAGATAGATAGATAGATAGATAGATAGATAGATAGATAGATAGATAGATAGATAGATAGATAGATAGATAGATAGATAGATTGTGATAATTGTATTTTTATAATATTTTTTGACTTATTTGATAAATATAAAGTCAGATTTTTTTCTTTTGATATTGGGATGAAATATGACTTGGAAATCCCCTGACATTGTTCATGAAATTCACACGAGCAGAAGTCCACATGAGCCCAAACAGCAGTAACTTGACCTGTGCAGCAGAAAGGTGCAAAAGCTACATGTGCGAGGCAGAAACCAGCACAGTCGCAGGTGAAACGATGGAAAGCATCAAGGCGAGGTGCAAATCCATTGTTCACAGATATAAACGCAGCCCAAGTGTGCATATCAGAGCATGAGGCATCTGGGCACCTCGCACGGCTTCCTGTTCGTGTGTATGTAAGTCAGCAGAAAGCAGCCGAGGGCATCTACCTCCCAGACGGTAGCCAGTCCCCCTTCTCCAGTCCGTTTTTTTCCTCTGCTTAACCGATTAACCCCCTCCTTCTCTCTGTCCCCTGAGCACTAAATCACTTCCATCAAGCTTTTTCCCTCCCTCTCCTTCGCTGCTCTCTGTTTTAGGTACTGTGAAATAGAAACCATACCTGAGCGGGGCAGGAAAGGGGACGATGGGATGCTAATGAGCTTTGTGGTCACAGACACACTCTTCTTGTTGCCGTTATTGTTAGTCTACGATACCACCAGTGATACGCAACCTTTTTATTAAAAGTCAATGTGAAATGAACTCAAAATCAATCAAGGTCAATCATAATCACATGATCCTTTCGAAGTTTATAATTAAACTTCACTTAATCTATTTGTTTTGCGACAACATGAGGGAACTGTTTGAAAACCCGGCATTTTTTACAGTGTGTTTTTCGCTTTTATCTGAAGAAATGTACACTTCATTTCATTACTTAAATGTCTCAAGAGCCTAGCTGTATATGGAGGATGAGAGAGCTCCAAGGTTTTATCTAAGAGAGTTTAATTTGTTTTCTGAAGATGGACAAAGGTCTCAGGTGATTGAAATGACACACAACTTTTTTCCAGCCACTTAATGGTGGTTTAAACTCCCCATTATCTTTATATTTTGCTTCAAAAAAGCCTTCAGAGTGAACGGCACGCTTGACTTCAGCTGTAAATAGATGCGTGTAAACACTTTTTTTTAACAAGCCGGAGTAGAAACGTTGATTCTGATTTTCTTGTTAGATATTATTATTCTTTCGTATTATTTACACCACTAAAGGTTCTAAAAGAGGGTTCTAAAGCAATGGCTCACAAGAGCCAACCTTTCAGAGAATAATTCACGGTGACAGAGTGGGTAACACAGTCGTCTTACAGCAAGAAGGTCGCTGGTTTGAGCCTCGGCTGGGTCAGTTGGCATTTCTGTGTCCAAAGATATGTGGTAAAGGTGAATTGGGTAAGCTAAATTGACCGTAGTGTATGTGTTTAAATGAGTGTGTATGAATGTTTCCGAGTGATGGGTTGCGGTTGGAAGGGCATCCGCTGTTTAAAACATATGCTAGAAAAATTGACGATTCATTCCCCAGATTAATAAAGGGACTAAGCCGAAAAGAAAATGAATGAACAAATTTTCAACCATAAAGGTTTTGTGGAATGAAAATGTTTCTTGAGTGGTGAAGGTGTGTGTGTGTGTGTGTGTGTGTGCGTGCGTGCTTGTGTGTTGGTATTTGTATGTCTCTGTTAGTGTATTCGTATTTGAGTGTCTGTGTGTCTCTGTGTGTGTGCCTGTTGATTTGTGTGCGTTAGTGTGCATATGTTTATGTTTGTGTGTCTGTGGGATTGTTTGTCAGTGTGTGTGTGTACTAGTATTTGTGTGAGTCTGTGTGTGTATGTGCATGAGATAGTATTTGTATGCGTGTGTTAGTGCGTGTGTCTGTGGGTTTTGCGTGTGTGTGTGTGTGTGTATGCGCGTGTGTATGCATGTTCGTTTGTGTGTGTTAGTGTGAGTTGTTTTGTGTTTGTGTGTCTGTGTGATTGTTTGTGTGTGTGTCCATGAGTTTGTTTCTGCCAGTGTGTGGTGTGTGTGTGTCCATGGGTTTATGTGTGTGCATGTGTTTGTGTGCGTACATAGTTTTGTGTGTGAGTGTGTGTGTGTCTTTTTGTGTGAGTATCTGTGTGTGTGTGTGTGTGTGTGTGTGTGTGTGTGTGTGTGTGTGTGTGTGTGTGTGTGTGTCCATTTGTGTGTATGCGCGTGTGTATGCATGTTCGTTTGTGTGTGTTAGTGTGAGTTGTTTTGTGTTTGTGTGTCTGTGTGATTGTTTGTGTGTGTGTCCATGAGTTTGTTTCTGCCAGTGTGTGGTGTGTGTGTGTGTGTGTGTGTGTGTGTGTGTCCATGGGTTTATGTGTGTGCATGTGTTTGTGTGCGTACATAGTTTTGTGTGTGAGTGTGTGTGTGTCTTTTTGTGTGAGTTTCTGTGTGTGTGTGTGTGTGTGTGTGTGTGTGTGTGTGTGTCCATTTGTGTGTATGCGCGTGTGTATGCATGTTCGTTTGTGTGTGTTAGTGTGAGTTGTTTTGTGTTTGTGTGTCTGTGTGATTGTTTGTGTGTGTGTCCATGAGTTTGTTTCTGCCAGTGTGTGGTGTGTGTGTGTGTGTGTGTGTGTGTGTGTGTGTGTGTGTCCATGGGTTTATGTGTGTGCATGTGTTTGTGTGCGTACATAGTTTTGTGTGTGAGTGTGTGTGTGTCTTTTTGTGTGAGTTTCTGTGTGTGTGTGTGTGTGTGTGTGTGTGTGTGTGTGTGTGTGTCCATTTGTGTGTATGCGCGTGTGTATGCATGTTCGTTTGTGTGTTTTAGTGTGAGTTGTTTTGTGTTTGTGTGTCTGTGTGATTGTTTGTGTGTGTGTCCATGAGTTTGTTTCTGCCAGTGTGTGTGTGTGTGTGTGTGTGTGTGTGTGTGTGTGTGTGTGTGTGTGTGTGTGTGTGTCCATAGGTTTATGTGTGTGCATGTGTTTGTGTGCGTACATAGTTTTGTGTGTGAGTGTGTGTGTGTCTTTTTGTGTGAGTATCTGTGTGTGTGTGTCCATTTGTGTGTATTAGTTATTGTGTGTATTTTATGTGTGTCTGTGGGTTTATGTGTGTGTGTCCGAGGGTTTATGTGTCTGCCAGTGAATGTGTCTGTTTGTGTGTCTGTGTGTGTGAGTGTGTATGTGTGTGCACATTTTGTGTTCATCTCTGTCTGCTAGTGTACAGATATGTTTGTTTGTCTTTGTGTTGTTTGTGTGTGTGTGTGTCTGTGTGCGTGTGCGCCTATGCGTGTGTTCTCCCCCTTTTTCAACCATACAGAACGTTTTCTGGAATCAAAATCTTTGACGGATGTTAAAGCCTCATATTAACTGTCTACTCACAGCTTTCTAAGACGTCTTTCCTTTCAGAATGCACTTGAAGTCTGTAAATTCCAGCATTGTTTCTCTGTCCCCTTCTCTCTCATCCGAGTCTGCTTTACATCATTTACGGCTTTCAGCTCAACATCTGCCGTAATGACGTTCCAGTGTTTGTGTACGATAGCACAAATCACAGTCAGCATAGTGAAAATAGTGAGCCGGGGCTTCATCTTTGAGCTCTTCTGGCTTCCAGCGCTACACAGTATCCCGTTACAAAAAGACCAAACCACAACGGCTATAAATACAAGTGTAACTATGTTCTTCAGCAGCAGAGCCCATAAACACCAAGAGGAGCTCTGTCGGCTCGATACAAAAAATAAAAATAAAAAAACGTCCCTCTGCGCTTTTTTATCTGTCAGCATTTGATCAACTGTCTCATGGACAATTATCATAACAGTAACAACCGCGAGATTAAAACGTCAGTCTGGAGGCAATCAAGATCTCAGGCTTCTACTGTGTTCTCTGTGAGTCTGTCCCATTCTCTAAGACACAAGTGTAGCATTCACACACTTCCATCAAGCATGTTTGCTTGAAAAATAATGGAGAAGTGCATTGGAATGCTCACTATAAGGTACACCTGTGCCACTGCTCGTTAACGCAAATTTCTAATCAGCCAATCACTCAATGCATTTAGGCATGTAGACATGGTCAAGACGATCTGCTGCAGTTCAAATCGAGCATCAGAATGGGGAAGAAAGGTGATTTAAGTGCATTGAGCATGGTCCCAGACAGGCTGGTCTGAGTATTTCAGAAACTGCTGATCTACTGGGATTTTCACTATATAGGGTTTACAGAGAACGGGCCGAAAAAGAGAAAATATCCAGTGAGCGGCAGTTCTGTGGGCGCATATGCCTTGTTGATCAGGTCAGAGGAGAATGGCCTGACTGGTTCGAGCTGATAGAAAGGCAACAGTGACACAAATAACCACTGGTTACAACCGAGGTATGCCGAAGAGCAGGGGTGGCCAATCCTGTTCCTGGAGATCTACCTTCCTGCAGATTTCAGTTGCAACCCTTATCAAACCCACCTGTCTGTAATTATCAAGTGATTTCAGGTGCTAATTAATTGGTTCAGGTGGGTTTGATCAGAGTAGGAGCTAAACTGTACAGGAAGGTAGATCTCCAGGAACAGGATTGAGCACCCCATGCCGAAGAGCATCTCTGAGCACACAGCACATACAACCTTAAGGCAGATGCATGGGCTACTAGACCACACCAGGTGCCACTATTGAAACTGAGGCTACAATTCGCACTGGCTTACCAAAATTGGACAATAGAAGATTGGAAAAACATTGCCTGGTCTGATGAGTCTCGATTTCTGCTACAACATTTATATGGTCGGGTCAGAATTTGGTGCCGACAACATGAAAGCTTGGATCCATCCTGCCTTGTATCAATGGTTCAGGCTGGTGGTGTAATGGTGTGGGGGATATTTTCTTGGCACACTTTGGGCCCATTAGTACCAATTGAGCATCGTGTCAACGCCACAGCCTGCTTGAGTATTGCTGCTGACTATGTCTATCCCTTTATGACCACAGGGTACCCATCTTCTCATGGCTACTTCCAGCAGGATAACGCACCATGTCATAAAGCGCAAATCATCTCAAAATGGTTTCTTGAACATGACAATGAGTTCACTGTACTCAAATGGCCTCCACAGTCACTAGATCTAAATCCAATAGAGCGCCTTTGGGATGTGGTGGAACGGGAGATTTAAGGATGTGCAGCCGACAAATCTGCAGCATCTTTGATGCTATCATGTCAATATGGACCAAAATCTCAGGAATATTTCCAGTACCTTGTTGAATTTATGCCACAAAGGATTAAGGGTGCTTTCACACCTACACTTTTGTTTCAGAACGTATCTCGTTTGCCCAGTTAGCGCGGTTCGATTGGCATATGTGAACAGGGCAATCGCGCTCTGTTCCGCGCCAAAGTAATCGCTCCGAGATCGCTTAAATGAGGTGGTCTCGGCTCGATTGAAACGAACCCTGGAAAAAATATTCAGACATACTGTGAAAATTTCCTTGCTCTGTTAAACAACATTTAGGAAAGATTTTAAAAAGAACGAAAAATAAAAGGGGGGCTAATAATTCTGACTTTAAATGTATGTGCAAATAGCCCATTTGCATACATTTATGTATTTGTCAGATGCTTTTCGTTTTTAATCTGAAGAAATGTACACTTATTTTTATTTTTAGTTGAATGTCTCAATGTTTGTCTATGGAGGATGAAAGAGCTCCAGGATTTCATCTAAAATATCTTAATTTGTGTTCTGAAGGTAAACGAAGGCCTCGGGGGACTGAAAAAAAAGTTTAAATTAACCCTTTTGTCTTGCTGTGCTAATGGTTTTAACTCCATTGATAAGTAAAATGTTATTTTTCTATTATGTTCTTCCAAAATTCATTCTTTGTGTTATTAATATGTAAATTACTTTTTTAAATGAAATGTTGCACACTGATCATTGGATCTAATACATTTTGTGTGGTTGCAAACTATTTATATGGGTTGAATTTAAACAAACAAATGAAGTTGAACGTTACTAAATTGTATTTGTACCTTTAAATTCAGCCCATGTAAATAGTTTGCAACCACTTACCTTAAAAAAGATGTATTGTACTGTACTGTAAAATGCAGTGAATCATAGTTTTTTCAGTGTAATTTCGGAGGTAATCGAGATCTCCAACTTTTTAAATTCTCCTGCGTTCTCTCTGAAGCTGGACTATGTTAAAATTCAGAACTGAGATAATCGAAGTGTATCACTACTGTATTCTCAGCTTTGACGATCTAACCGCTCAGCAAATTCCGATCCTTATCCGATGGTGAAGGTCTGTTTCTTCTAGTCACGCATAGGCTTGATTTCGCTACTGTGACAGTTTGTTCGAAAACAAATGAAAACGTCATCGTTTTCCTCCAGCTTTGTGTTGGGCGCCACGACTGTTGGCAACAAGAGTCAACAATGAAATCACCGAATTTGATCCTCTCAGTTCCTAAACCGCAACTGTGTTTTCCTCTCCAATATCCATCACTGAACTAAATTAAAGTCTAGGAATGGAAGGAAATGAAATTAATGCCAGAAGGTGTGTCTGTGTGAGTTACACTGTGACAACCTTTTATCTCATGCACATTTAAACACAATCTATCCAACAGGATGTTCTCACATTAGCCTATTATTTAGTTAAGTATTATGGCGACTCAATAAAATAATAGACTGAGATCACACTGGATTCTGTACATATAAAAATGTATAAAATATAAATATGAGTACACAAAATGTAGCATATAATAACATTTTGGCTTGAAATTGTGGATGGCTGAGCAGCTGTTTTTATCTGCTGATCAATTTTTAAATGTGTATGAAGTCCAAGTTTTAAAAAAAATGACTTTTCGAACTGTGACTTGAAATTGAAAATGAAAATGTTTGGAGAAAAGGCACAAAAACAACAACATGAAGCTAACATGAATAAATTATGTTACCTAAATTGTACAGATTTTATAGGAATAAGTAAATTATTAAATTGACACAAAACATACCACAAAATAGACTTAAATAAATGATCAATATTCATCACATATAAAGAGACATTGCATGTGGAGCTCTGAAACATTGTGTTTCTGTACATTTAAATTGAGAATTTTACAAGCATTTAAAAAATACATTTAGTAATGTAAATTCCTCTGTTCATTGCATTAAAGAATATACAGTGCATTCGAAAAGTATTAATTTTTTCCATATTTTTTTGTTACAGCCTTATTCCAAAATGTATTAATTTGTTTTCTCAACATTCTACACACAATACTCTATGATGAATATATATATATATATATATATTTATATAAATATTTATATATATATATATATATATATATATATATATATATATATATATATATATATATATAAAGATTTATTTATTTATTTAAATTGTTGAAAATTATTTAAAAATAAAAATATTTAAAAATAAAAAAATTTAAAAATCACATGTACATTAGTATTTACAGGCTTTGGCTCCCATCTTTGGGAATTTTTGCCTATTCCTCTTTGCAGTAACTCTCAAGCTCTATCAAGTTGGATGGGAAGCGACGGTGTACGGCAGTTTTCAGATCTCTCCAAAGATGTTCAATAGGATTTAGGTCTGGGCTCTGGCTGGGCCACTCAGTGACATTCACCGAGTTGTTGTGAAGCCACTCCATTGATATTTTGGCAGTGTGCTTTGGGTTATTGTCCTGCTGTAAGATGAACCGTCGCCCCAGTCTGAGGTCAAGAGCACACTGAAGCAGGTTTTCATTCAGGATGTCTCTGTACATTGCTGCATTCGTCTTTCCCTCTATCCTGAATAGTCTTTCAGTTCCTGCTGCTGAAAAACATCCCCACAGCATGATGCTGCCACGACCATGCTTCACTGTAGGGAACGGTGCCTGGTTTTCTATAAATGTATCGCCTGGCATTCACTCCAAAGAGTTCAATTTTAGTCTCGTCAGACCAGAGAATTTAGTTTCTTATGTTCTGACAGTCCTTCAGATGCCATTTGGCAAATTCCAGGTGGGGAGTGGCTTCCGTCTGGCCACTCTACAATACATGCCTGATTGGTGGATTGCTGCACAGATGGTTGTCTTCTCTAAGGTTCTCTTCTCTCCACAGAAGAATGCTGGAGCTCAGACAGAGTGACCATCGGGTTATTGATCACCTCCCTGACTGAGGCCCTTCTCTATCGATCACTAGGCTTAGAAGCCGGTCAGCTTTAGGAAGAGTTCTGGTGGTTCCAAACATCTTCCACTTACGAATGATAGAGGCCGCTGTGCTCGTTGGAACTTTCAGAGCAGCAGAAACTTTTCTGTAACCTTCCCCAGCCTTGTGCCTCAAGACAATCCTGTCTCAGAGGTCTACAGACAATTCCTTTGTCTTCATGCTTGGTTTGTGCTTTGACATGCACTGTCAACCCTGGGCCCTTATATAGACAGGTGTATCCCTTTTCAAATCATGTCCAATCAACTGAATTTACCACAGGTCAACTGCAATGAAGCTGCTGAACATCTCAAGAATGATCAGTGGAAACAGAATGTACATGAGCTCACTACAGAGTTTTACAGCAAAGGCTGTGAATAATGATGTACATGTGATTTTTCAGCTTTTTTTATTTTTACACCGATTTCGCTTGCTCCGAACGTGGCCTGTCTAACATTGCTTTTTTGTAAAGATTAAATCAGTTGGAGCTGCAGCGCAGCAGAACACACACACACAGACACACATGCAGAAGCGTTAGCATCTATACATAATGTTGAGGGTCTGCTGTGTCAAAAGTAAATGTGGCTATTAGGAGTTTAGCCCTCGCGTGATGAGTGTTAATTCACTCCACCTCCACATAAACAACTGTGTCCCTGCAGTCAAACACTTCCATCTGTGTGTGTGTGTCTACATGTGTGTATGGGAGTGTCTGCATGTGTGTCTGTGTAGGCTATGTGTGTGCATGTGTCTGTTTGTGTGTCTACATAAATTTTGTATAGGGGGGGGGGGGGGGGGGCTAAATGTGTGTGGGTCCGCATGTATCTGCACATGTGTGTCTGTGTGTATATAGGGGAGCCACTGGCCAGTACAACCCCTATGACAACATTTTGAGGGTGTCGCGGTCGAAAGTGAAGAGCAGGGGGGTGGTAAGTCCCGTATGTCCCACCGGACACCCTGTATGATTGTAGTGTAGTGAAGAGTGAGAGGATGTTCAGACGCACGCGCCATCAAACACACAACAACAACAGCATTGGCTCTCTTCATTCTGAAGGTTAGAAAGTCACAAAGCAGCTTCTCATTAAGACTGCCGAGAGGTCAAACCATTCATCAAAGCTGCACAGGAAACATGACTGCACACAAATGCAGAACACCCTACAGATGCTTTCAGTAAAGAAACTTAATCAATTTAATTAATACAAATTATATTGATATACATGATGTAGACAAATATGTTTGTATAAATAAATACATTCATTAAATAACACACACACTGCAAAATGTGGACGTTTTTTTTTTCGTTCCATTTGGCGTGCGTTATTAAATTTCATAACACTTTCACCAGTTCTTACTCCTTATTTGCGTCTAATACCCCAGTTTGTCACGGAGGCATGAATGAAATGTTCATGAGTGAAACTGCCCAACTGCAGTTAAAGTCACCCAAAACTCTTAGATGAAAGCACTTCATGTAAACACCTTAATTAAATTATTAAATAACTAGACTACAGATGTCCATGTAAGCGTAGTCAGTCGTGTCTTCGAAGTAAGTGAAAGATCCAGAAGGGCATCCTGCTGATTTGATTCAGAAGGGCACTTTTTTCTCAGACGCTCACCCATTTGACTTTCACTCACCGTCATTCATTTTAAAAAGCACCCAGTCCATCTTATTTGTATATGTTTTACTTGAACGCATAAACTCTACATAAACTCTACAATAGTTAGATGTGGTGCCAACATTATTCAGATTCACTCTAGTGAGCTGCATGAATGTTAGCACATCACGTTTGATGTGGTAATTTCACAGTAGGAATACACACAGGTTCGAAGACTCGTTCTCGCCCCTTACAGTGCAATTCGGCCATGTATACATCCGCGCTAAAATATCAAGGTGAAAGTCATCATAGCTCATTGCGTAGAACAGACCCAGCTCCCAAACCAACTTTGAGAAGAGATTTATGACTTTTACTAGACGTTTATGTTGCCTAAATGTTGCCAAAGTAATAATAATCTTTACAATAAGCTTTATCTTATCTGAAAATAAACAAGGATTATCATGTTTCTAATGGTTGTATTTTATCTTATTTTTTTTAATTCTAGAACAATCTGACTGTGCAAGCACAGATTCTTCTGATACACTTGAAACATAAGCGTAAAATTACAGTGACATGATAATCAAATCAGACAGCAGCTGTTTTCATGAGACCCATTAAACCCGGTTACAGCTGCAGAACCAGTGTACAGTCCAAAATTAACACACGCCAAGTATCAGATGGAAGCAAAAATAGGTTTTGTTGTACAGTAAGCACATGTAAGGGGGCTTTGTAGTGTGCGATTACAATGAGATATTCGCCAGCTGGCTGCAAGTTCTTACAAACTGCAACATAATACACGATTTAAATAGAATTATGAGGACGATAATCTGAGCCTTATTCATTTCAAAGACATACAAGCCGTCTGCTAAGACCTAATGTGTCTTCTAATACGTTTTACATTAGCTTACTAAAGCCTTTAACCTTGCAGACTTTTTATACATGATGGAAAAGATTTTCCTTTAATTAAATCAATGAATGAGTGATTAATAGATAATAACATATGCATTTACAAATTAAGTAAATATGATTTTTAAAATGATGTCCTGTAAAATAAAATAAATAATAATAAATAAATAAACCAATGAATGGTTATATATATATATATATATATATATATATATATATATATATATATATATATATATATATATATATATATATATATATATATATATATATATATATATATATAACTTCTCTTCCTCAGTCATCTTTCAAGCAATCTTTCAAGTTATCTAAACATGCTACATATGCAATAAATCTATCACTTTGTCTATCAATATCAAACTGATAAATTATTTGTTAATTGGCATGCTTTTACCAACACATAACAAGCAAGATTCTCGTGTCAGCCCAATGATATTTTGGCGACGTCACCAACCAGAGCGAGAGGTGGCAGTAATGCACCAAAAAGTTTTTTGTCGACCACCGTACAACAGGAAGAAGAAGAATTCGACATTCCCACCATCATATGGATTTGCTTTCATTGGCTAGACACTGGCCTCGCAGCTCCGTGAATGTGGGTGCCGTCACTTATTGATCCGCGATCGGTAAATGTAGCTTGTGTGGACACTCCTGCGCTACTTGACTAATAAAACAGCTTCGTTACTGAAAAGCTTATTGATTTAGAACGTAGCAACGCTACCGCCAAGCTACTGAGAAATTTAGTTAGTAGTATTATTACTTGTAGCGACGCTACTGCCCAACACCGGTCCCCGGTACATATTTTTCGAATTTCGAAAACGTAGCCCTGTGCACATATTTCCAATGAGCCTGGGTTGGAATATCTATCTATGTTTACGTAGAACACACGTTCGTTTCAATTTGAGCATAATTTGCATCACAAATGAATTGCTTACTTAACAAAAAAAATCTTGTGAGCAAAATGTGTTCATTGCTTCATTTGCGATGGTCATTTTTGAGCGCCATGATGCTAATAATATGGCAATACTGTTTGAATTTGGATTATTTTTCCAATATGTTGTGATAATGATCATGCACAGTACTCATATCATGGACACTTTCAAATACATTTATTATTTAAACTTCTAAAGTGCCTTTTAAAAATGACCAAGATTGCTTTATTAGTATTTGTTCATCACAGCATCAAATGCTGTAAGTCTTAATATGCTATTTATTTCCAACACAATGATATTGAACATACTGTGACTATTATAAACCTTTTGTTCATTAACTCTGTACAGCAAGGCTCCATTGGTTAACATCAGGTAATTTAACTACAGTCAATGGAATGACAACTAAACAAACTTTTATTAACATTAGGTGATGTTAATTTCATAATTAATACCTACCACATTTATAACCTTTTCCAGACTGGTAGAGCTCAACTATTTTCTTTCTCATTTGTTTTTTCTTTGGAACTCAGCCTGATGTTCTTATTTTTGAGGATCCTTTGGTCTACTTCACTTTGTCAGGCAGGTCCTATTTAAGCAATTTCTTGATTGCGAACAGGTGTGGCAGTAATCAGCCCGGGGTGTGGCTAGAGATTTTGAATTCAGGTGCGATAAACCAGAGATATAACAGAGTAACAGGGGATGCAAACACTTTTTTGCACACAGGGCTAATACTAAAATTAATTTAAAAACTGCATGATGTGTTTACTTTTTTGATCTTTAACTATTATTTAAATTTGTATGATGATCTGAAACATAAAAGTGTGACAAACGAAAAATCAGTAAGGGGGCAAACACTTTTTCACTCCACTGCATATCATGATAAACGCTTCAGCAAATAATCGCAACATGGAAATTTGATATATAGTTTCGAGTAAGTTTTGGTCCCCTATATACTTCATGTCTTCACTATGGAGGCTAAACCCTCCACTCCAAAAAATGACTACTTAAATGAAAGTACTTATTGAAAATGAGCTGAATCAACTCAAATTTTTAAGTTTTTTTGGATGGATAACTTAATTTTTTAAGTTCAATTCACTTCAATTGTAAAAACTTAACTTAATTCCTTTATGTTGCCCAAATACAATTCGATTACGTAGAACCCAGCGTTTTTTGAAGGAATTAGGGCGCAGGTTTGATCTCTTCAGAATGAGACACATCCAATAGAAGTCCAGCCTGACAGCGCTTCATGTTCAGGGTGACCTTGGGAACAGATTTACATCCACGTTGAAGCTTTTGTGAAACGCTGCCAGATCACGAGCCTCTAAGCGCTTCAGACATTTGGTCGTGCAGCCAAATACAGTCGGACAAAGATGACTGGCTGTCATTTACACCTCTGAACACCAAACCCATTGACTGCAAAGCAAAGACAGCCAGAAGTTCAGCAAACACCTCATTCGTCACAGAGAAACCGAGAAAGTGTGAAGAGAGTGAGAAAAGGAGACTGACGGGGAATTCTCAGCACACAAACTAATATTAGGATTGTCCAAAACACATTACAAATCTACTATTCATCTCGGACCATCCTGCTAGAATTAAATAATGTTGTTAACACTTTATTTTGATGGTTCCTTTAAGACATTCTGTTGAATCTAGTTAACTTTGCAACTATTTTTTTTCTTCCGGTGAAAGTCTTATTTGCTTTATTTCGGCTAGAATAAAAGCAAATTTATATAATTATGCCCGTAGCCAAGGGGGTTCAGGTGGTTTAAAAGACCCACCCCCTCAACTGACAAAGGTCTAGAATTTGTTCCATACATAAGCTCATTTGTACTGTTTTGAATGCTAGGTCATTATAAATTGTGATAAAATCCCATCGAATGATTTAAAACCAAGCTGAATCTGACGTAAGTGAAGTCATCTTTCACTACTGACCTACTTTATTGTTGTTAAATAGAGAAAACATTTAACTTTTATTTTACATATTGCACCTTATTCTTGAAAGAAAAAAGACCAAATTTTAATAGTAATAGGCTATTGTTGTTATACATGAATGTTCAAATATACTTTTTACACTACAGGCTATGAAAATCATTATGCTCTACATTATTATTGTTATTTTGTTTAAATTGGTCAATATTCAAATGAGGAAAGTCAAATGTTGTACTCAGCTTGTTATTTGCCTAATAGGCTTGTTGACGGTAGGCTGAAGTGTTTAATTTAATTTTATTCCCCTAATGATGTAATAAATTTGTATTTTAAAAGCCAAGTATTTTTTCTTCAAATTTCTTTATTCTTAAGCTTTAGGAAATATTTTTAGTACATTAAAAAGTGTGATTATGATGACCATCCGACAAGCTAATCCAGCTAAAAATAGTGCTAAAAATGCCACTAAAATGTAGTAATTAAACCTCATAATTGAATAGAAAATTAAGTGAATAACTAAAAAGGTCCACTTTTCGAGAAAAAAAACACGACTTTCACCAGTCTGGCTATGGGCCTGATATTTTAAAAAAAAAATTTTAAGGTCAATATCATTAGCTCCCCTAAGCAATATTTTATACATATATAATATATATTCATTTATTTTATTTTCAGCTTAGTCCTTTTATTAATCCGGGGTCGCCACAGCAGAATTAACCGCCAACTTATCCATCATATGTCTTACGCAGCGGATGCCCTTCCAGCTACACCCATACACTCTCATTCACATACACACACACACACACACACACACACACACACACACATATATATATATATATATATATATATATATATATATATAACAGTTATATATACACAACAGTTCTGTCTGGTTTTCAAATCTGATTGGCTGATATTCTGCAATATCAGAACTCCTACAGCCTCTTTACCCTTTGTGTATTACTCCGCCCACATACAGCCAGCAAAAAGCAGACACTACAGATCTAAAGTTTAAAAGATGCACGCTCAACTGTTTAACTGTCAGCTTATGATTGGACTCCAATGTGGAAGAAAGTACTTCTTCATACAAAAGGTTTTTTGAAACTCTCCAAGTTTGATTTTGTTTTTATATACACAATTATGCCGTCAAACTGTTGTATAAACGCAATATCACACTCGTAGCAGTGCGATATGGCTGTATATCGGCACTGGTGGGGGCACTAAGGCACTCAGTCTGCGGCCTCGTGCCATCGCATGCCTCCCACCAGTGCCGATATACAGCCATATCGCACTGCTACTCGTGTGGTATTGCTCATATATATATATATATATATATATATATATATATATATATATATATATATATATATATATATATATATATATATATATATATACTTTTCATGTTATTTTTAAAGAAAATTATTTTATTCTTTTTATCAAGGCGGCATTTATTAAATGTAAAAAAAAATTATTGTTACATTTTTATGAAAGTTTTAAATAACTGCTATCTTATTGTATGTAGTTTCAAATGAAATTATTACTTATTACTATAAATTAATAATAATATTAATAATAGTACTAATAATAATTATTATTAATATTAGAGTGATTTATGGAGGATCATGTGACTCTGAAGACTGAAGTAATCAAACTCATCATTAAAATTACTGGAATAAATTATAACTTTTGAACAGTTATTTTATAATTTTACAATTTGAACTGTGTTCTTGATTAAATAAATGTAGCTTTGGTGAGCAGGAATGGAGTTAAACAATAGAATGGAGAAATGTCAATTTTCAATTTTTAATATACTATACTTTTCATTTAAATATCCTTTGGAAATTTACATTTGTACATTTATTACATATTTTGAAAGAAAATCAAGGGTTTGAAATGAAAACACAAATTTATCTGCGCCAGGCACACTTCAGTGAACGAGATCAGATTCTTGCCCTTTCAATGCACTGAAAACACCAAACCACATAAGAAAACACCTCCGCGATCCATCCATATGTCACTGAATACGCCAGTGTTGCACCACGGTGAGAGAGATTTCCACGACATCAGCGATATCCTTTTGAAATCAAAATCAATAGCATTTAGCAAAAACAAACGTCAAGTGTCAACGAAAAGTCAACCAGCGAACAGGTCACAATGAAGTACTTTTCCTCTGAGAAACTCACCCACCGGATGCACTCGTGACAGTGGGGAAAACATGCCAAGCCAACAATGCCGTCACGACGTCAAACAGCCATGTTTAATGGGACGTGATGTTTGTCCGACTTTGAGGGAACGCATCTCAATTTAGACAATAGAGTTCATGGTATTCTCTTCTGGGATTTGAAGCAGACAAAAGGCTTCACTGCTGTTTAGCTTTGCACTGGCATGATTGTTTTTAGCGGCTTCTGAGATCACAGCCAAATGCAACTGAGGTTCCTGGAATAAACAGAGCATCGATTCTGACTTTCTTTAAAGCGATGCCATTGTCTTAATGTGAATGGAGATGCAAACTAAGACATCTGAAGTCAAAACACTATACGTCACTGTCACTGTTACATGCTTGGGTGCCAGATCTGAGAGGGCTCAATCTCTCATGCTATTATGCTACGATTAGCATTACAACAAAGCATGTGTTTCTGAAGAGCATCTGCCGCTCTTTCCAAGTA
>NC_141034.1:7522500-7560000 GCF_052040795.2 Danio rerio
AAAGTTTATGTATGCAATTTTGCTTCAAAAGATGCTGTAATTGGATAACTAGATTAATTAATGGACCAATCTCAACTCAAGCCATTTTAAATGTTCGGGACAATGGATTAAACGTAAAGCAAGTTATGCAAGTAACATAAGTTATGAAATCAGATTACAAGATTTCAAGGTAAGTAGAGTAACAAATTACTTTTTAATTTCCGAGTAAATATATGAAAAAAGTTACTTAAAAAAGCAATCAGATTTTTTAAACAGATGCTGTGATTGGATAACTAGGCTAATTAGTTGGACCAATATCATCTCACAACATTTCAAATGTTAGGGATTTGTTACAAGCAACTCAAGTTAAATACGTTATGTAATCAGATTACTTTTTCTAAGTAATGTAAAATAAATTACTTTGAGGAAATATCGGAGGTAAAAGGTTACTTGGTAAAAAAGTAACCAGATTTTTCCAACAGATGTTGTAATTGTATAACTAAACTAATTAGTGGACCAATATCATTTCATGACATTTCAAATGTTAAGAATAATGTATTACAAGTAACACAAGTTATGTGCGTTATGTAATCAGATTGCTTTTTAATGTAATGTAAAAGTATAGAATTACATTCTGAGGTAATATTTATTTTTTGTGTTACTATTTTGAAAAAAAAACTTTGTTAAAAAAAGTTCAGAAAACTTAAAGTTGTGATTGGATTACTAGACTAAATAATTGGACTGATCTCATCTCCCGTCATTTCAAATATTGATAGGGCTACTTACGCAAGTTACATAATCAGATTTTTTTTTCCATAAGTATCGTAAAGTAGCGCATTACTTTTTCATTTCATAAATATCTGAGTTTTTTTTTTTTCAGACAAAAAGTTCTTAAAAAGTTGTAATGCATTACTTTACGTAAAAGGAAAAAAAATGTGATTTTTTAAAAAATTGTGTTACAAACTGGCAGATGAAAAAACGTAGTAAAAAAGTAACATTAATTTCACTGAATAGAAAAAGTAGTTTAAGTAACGCAAAATGGTAATACAATACTTTTAAATAATTTTACCAACACCTGAGCTGAAGTCCATCCTCAAATTAAATTTGTATAGTGACCTCCTTCTGTCATATATAAACAAATTCACAAAAATCAGTATCAAAAGTTATCCACGTTGGTCAATGGATTGGAAAAAAAATAAAGAGATTTCTGAGCATTCAGAAATCCTTTTTATTATAATCATATAATCGAACTCGCTTCTCAGAAACAGTGATTTATTCGTAAATGTTTTATGTGATATTTTAATCATAGCTTTGAATGGAAACATAGCTATTATGCAGTTTCTTCAGCAATTTCAGGAAAGATGCTTCTTTTCTGACTGTAACAAGCGGGATATTAATTTCCCAGGCTGTTTTTGTTCAATCGTAAAGAGAGTAGATGTTTTAATAAATTGGCTCCATTATCTGCCATGAACTCCAGGGACAGTAAAGGTCATCGGGCACATGAGGGTTAGCCTTCTATTTTAGTGAATACTGTGAGCTATGCAGAGAGACTGTTTGAGATGCCACACTGCAATTCTCCTCTGGACCAAAGACAAATCAGGCCTCTTGTACAGTACAAGCCTTCAGGAAAATATTCCAGGATTTATTGATATTAATGTTCCTGTTTATTCTCTGCAAATGTTAAAAGGTTGTTGCAGGCTACAAAACATCACATGGCATTTCTAATTTAAAACAATCGATCAGCCCTCTGATTAAATATGTTGATTATAATGTGATAAATCTGTTGGCTTAGAGTAACTCTGCAACTAGATGTTGACTTAGAGTTATTAGAGTATTAGTAAAATGCTGAATAATATATAAATCATAATGAATCATAATTTTGTGTTTAAGACATCAGCATTCTCTCAAGCTATTTAGCTATCTGGATGAATCCGCCTTTTTAAATAAATCACTTAAATTATTCAATGACTCAAAGATTGTTTACCAGATACTCGATGAATCAGCCTTTATTTATGAATCTGTTAAATTATCCAATGACTGAAAGATTGTTTTACAAAAGTTACAGTTACTAAATGAATCTTTTTTTTCAGTTACTGGATGATTCCTTTTAAATGAATCACTTTAAAGAAATATTCAATTATAAAAAACTTACAGTTACTGGATGACACCGCCTTTATTAGCAAATCATTAAAATTATTCAATCACAAAAATTTTAACAGTTGTTAAATGAGTCAGTCTTTTTGAATGAATCACTTAAATTATTCAATGATACACGATTGTTTACCAGTTACTAGATGAATCAGCCTTTTTGAATGAATCGCTTAAATTATTTAATGACAATGTTTGTTTAACAGGTACTGGATAAATCAATCTTTATTAATGAATCACATATTTTAATCAATCACAAATATATTGACAGTTGCTGGATGAATCAGCATTTTTAAATGAATCGCTTAAATAATTCTGACACAAAGATTGTTGAACAGTTACTGAATGAATCAGCTTTTATTAATGAATCTGTTAAACTATTCAATGACACAAAGATTGTTTAACAGTTATTGCATGAATCAGCCATTAATTTATTGAATCGGTTAAAATATTCAATGACACAAAGATTGATAAGTTACCTACAGGTCTAATAATGTCATTGGCACATTCTTCATTTGCCCTATTAAGATAGGTCAAGATAAAATGTAAACCAATTTGATCTCTGCAAGAAATAAATATTATATCTGAACAATAAACCAGTGCTTCTGTGATCATTTTACTTTTTGTTAGACAGTAATAACAATACTGTGTGGTTCAAATAAATAAAGACTAGGCTGTTTCATAACCATGTGACTATTGTCAAACTAGTTAATTACAGTCAAGAGAATGTCAAGTCGACAATCTAAATAACATACAACCAACATGACGTTGGTTTTGTGAAGCCAGATGTGGTCCGGATGTTGTTTTCAAACCATAAATGGGAGCGCGCCACCTGTCCCAGTGAACTGATAGCTGGAAGTGTTTTATAAGCGCTCGGGGGTCAGCGCGCTTTACAACAACAGGTCAGTGAGCTGTTTATTTTCAGAGGGAAGAATGCACAGAGTGAAGTTTTGCGGAGCTCACTTTTATAAGAGAAGTTGAAAGACAAGGTAAGGTTAACGTCGAGGCAAGTCTTGGTGCGGTAATGGTTTGAGATCGAGAGATTTGTGCTCTTCTGATCCTTGACCTGCCTAACTCTTCTGAATCCAGTTCAATCCGGAAGTGCTCAATCTCAATTCATTTTAAAGGGCACATAGGTTACCCCTTGTTTCATATTTATTATAAGTCTTTTGTGTCCCAAGAATGTGTCTGTAAAGTTTCAGCTCAAAACACCCATCAGAGTATTTATTATAGCTGTTTGAAGTGGCTGTATTATAGCCGGGAAAAGCTTGTTGCTGTTTCTTTGCACTGGGCCTTTAAGGCAAGTCATCCCCGCCCACCGTTCCCACGTGCCTGTCAGCAACATGCCTCAGGAAGCAGATCTCCCGTAACGTTTGTGAGAAATACTACAGTGAGAACTTTAGCAATCAGTATTTGATGCATTTTTTGTGGAGTTGCAACGAGTTCACGCACACACATAGCACAGACACGTAGCACTAAGGGTGTCACGATCCTCCAAATCCTCGATTTGATTACATTTTCGATTCTAAAGTCACGATTCGATTCGATTTTCGATTATGAATAATTAATTAATTAATGACCAATTAATTATTTGTAGCCTACCGTTTAAACTACCTCACCTGCATGGTCTTTGTTTTACCCATAAACAAATCATACAGTAAATGAATAAAGGCAAGATACACACATAATTACCACCTGTCAATCACTTTTTCTGCGGGACTCGTGAATAGGCAGTGATCTGTGTCGTTATAATGGCGTCGGTAAAAAAGGCGCACAACCAACAGGAACCAGCCAACAGTATCTGAGGTGTTCGCTAAAATGACAAAGTACAAGTGTGTGAAAGATTGAAGCAGTCCTCTGACTGCCTGGACCTGCTGTCTCGGGCGCATGGCTGTGTGTGCGTCTGTGTCTGTGTGGTCACGTGATGTGCATTTTCAGAGGTAGAGAGGAAGGAGCGCTGCTCAGAAATGCTACACGCCACTGTGGATGTCAAATTGTTGTTCTAAAACGCCATTTAAAAACAAAGACAGTGTAAACAGGGCCTGAGTGTGAACTTTTCGAGAGCGGATTTGCAACGGGGGCGGGCGGAGGATCGCGATGCCGGTGTTGTCTATCTGACGAACCGTACGTAATACGTACATAGCAGAGCTTGCAGAACTGTGTTTTTTTTTTGTCGACAACACGAACGTTGTCAACATAACTCACTGGAAATATAAAATGCTCACACACCGGCGACTTCATTGAAAGAGGAGAGGGTTTAAGCTCTGTCGACTAGTCTCCTGCTACTGCAGTTTAACAAGCACTTCAACAAGCCTGTTTTTTTCCCGCTTGGCAAGCCAAGCTGACGTGACATGGGGGCGTGGCAGCATCGACGAATCCATTTTTTGATTCGATAATCGAAATTGAGCATATATTTCGATCGATTTGGATTAATAATCGAAATTGTGACACCCCTACATAGCACAGACACACACGCACATACATAGCGTAAACAGGCAGACACACACATAGCACAGACACGTAGCGCAGACACACACACGCACATACATAGCGTAGACAGGCAGACACACAAATAGCACAGACACGTAGCGCAGACACACACACGCACATACATAGCGTAGATACGCAGACACACACACACACACACACACACACAGCACAGACACGTTGCGCAGAAACACACACACACACATAACGTAGACAGTCAGACAAACAGACACACACAGAGAGACAGTGAAAGAGACACGTGGCTGTGCTGATGAAGTGAATCTGAAGTGAATGGCTGTACTTCATTACACACGTGCACACGTTTTAAAACATGTTAAACTTGTTAAACTCACTCTTGATCACCTCCGATGATGATTGATGATCCTAGCAAACTGAACAGACCTTTAATTCCCGGTTGCTTTGCGCTCGTTCTGTCTTGTCGATATGAATATATGCATTACTACGGAGAGATGTTAATGCACGCAGCTGTCAATCAATATTGGTGGGCGGGGGGACCACACTCCTACGTCAAGTTGCGGTCGATCTGAAAACTGCTCCAATTGGTCCACCATTTTTATGTTGTTAAATTTAAAAAAAATGTCTGGGTGTGTTTATTTTACCGCAGTATAACAGTATATACACTATACTAACACACATGTAAGTCCAAACAGCCTGAAAAGTAGATTTTTCACCATAGGTGCCCTTTAATAATAGTATAAATAAAATCCAATATTTAGCTACATCATATAAAACCTTCTCCATACATTCGTTTTCCTTCAGCTTAGTCCCTGATTATTCGGCGAATGAACCACCAAATGTTCCAGTATATGTTTTACGCAGCGGATGCCCTTCCAGCTGCAACCCAGTACTGGGAAACACCCATACACTCTCACATTCACTCACACACTATGACCAATGTCGTTTATTCAATTCACCAGTACCGCATGTCTTTGGAATGTGGGGGAAACCGGAGTACTCAGAGGAAATCCTCGCCAACACGGGGAGAAAATGCAAACTCCCCACAGAAATGCCAACTGACAGAGTCGGGACTCGAACCAGCGACCTTCCTGCTATGAGGTGATATGAAAGTGTAAAAATGCAAACAGTGTAGGGGATTCGGGGGATTAAAAATATCAATAGAAGTGCCAACAGTTCACAGACCCTATAAGTCTGTGTGTGTGTGTGTGTGTGTGTGTGTGTGTTTGTACCTTGTATTCTTCATGTTGTGGGGACCAAATGTCCCCAGAAGTATAGCAATACATGTTAATGCATTACACCTATGGAAAGTGTTC
The DNA here is from genome assembly GCF_052040795.2 of Danio rerio. Taxonomy (NCBI): domain Eukaryota; kingdom Metazoa; phylum Chordata; class Actinopteri; order Cypriniformes; family Danionidae; genus Danio; species Danio rerio. The sequence continues at coordinate 7,528,407 of NC_141034.1, forward strand.
ATTAATGAGTGTTTTTTGTGTGTGTGTTTTGCATCTGTGAATGTGTGCACGTTTGTATAGTGTGTAAGAGTGTGTGTGCATGTGTGAATATGTGCATGTGTGAGTGTGTTTGCTTTGCATGTGTGTGTGTATATCTGAGTGTGTGTGCCTGTGTATGCTTGTGTGCCTGTGTATGCATGTGTATATCTGAGTGTTTGCGTGTACATGTATGCGTGTGCGCGTAGATGTATGTGTGTGCGCGAGTGTGTATGTGTGTGCATACACATGCATGAGTATTACACATGCATGAATGTGTGTGTGTTTGTTTGTGTGTGTGTATGCGTGTGTGCGTGAGTGTTTGTGTGCACGTACGTGTTTGCATGCATGAGTGTGTGCGTGCATGTATGAATTTATGTGTGTGTGTATATATGCATGTGTGTGTGTGAAAGTCTGTGTGCGTGTGTGCACATCTGAGTGTGTGCATGTTCATGTGTGTGCTTGTGTAGGCGTGAGTCTGTGTGCATTTGCATGTTCATGAGTGTGCTTGTGTAGGCGTGAGTGTGTGTGCATTTGCATGTTCATGAGTGTGCTTGTGTAGGCGTGAGTGTGTGTGCATGTGTGTGTGTCCATGTTTTGTGTGTGTTTTTGTATGTGTATGTGAGAATGCATGCGAGTGTGTGTGCGTGTATGTGTTTATGTGCGTGTTTGTATGTGTGTGCGTGTACATTCATGCTCGTGCGCGTGCACCTGCATGTGTGAGCATGCATGAGTGTGCGTGCATGTATGGGTGTGTGTGTGCATGTTCATGAGTGTGCTTGTGTAGGCGTGAGTGTGTGTGCATGTGTGTGTGTCCATGTTTTGTGTGTGTTTTTGTATGTGTATGTGAGAATGCAAGCGAGCGTGTGTACGTGTTTATGTGTGTGTTTGTGTGCGTGAGTGTTTGTGTGTGTGTACATTTATGAGTGTGCCCGTGCACCTGTATGTGTGAGCATGCATGAGTGTGCGTGCATGTATGAATGTATGGGTGTGTGTGTGTGTGTGTGTGTGTGCCTGTGTATGCTTGTGTGCCTGTGTATGCATGTGTATATCTGAGTGTTTGCGTGTACATGTATGCGTGTGCGCGTAGATGTATGTGTGTGCGCGAGTGTGTATGTGTGTGCATACACATGCATGAGTATTACACATGCATGAATGTGTGTGTGTTTGTTTGTGTGTGTGTATGCGTGTGTGCGTGAGTGTTTGTGTGCACGTACGTGTTTGCATGCATGAGTGTGTGCGTGCATGTATGAATTTATGTGTGTGTGTATATATGCATGTGTGTGTGTGAAAGTCTGTGTGCGTGTGTGCACATCTGAGTGTGTGCATGTTCATGTGTGTGCTTGTGTAGGCGTGAGTGTGTGTGCATTTGCATGTTCATGAGTGTGCTTGTGTAGGCGTGAGTGTGTGTGCATTTGCATGTTCATGAGTGTGCTTGTGTAGGCGTGAGTGTGTGTGCATGTGTGTGTGTCCATGTTTTGTGTGCGTTTTTGTATGTGTATGTGAGAATGCATGCGAGTGTGTGTGCGTGTATGTGTTTATGTGCGTGTTTGTATGTGTGTGCGTGTACATTCATGCTCGTGCGCGTGCACCTGCATGTGTGAGCATGCATGAGTGTGCGTGCATGTATGGGTGTGTGTGTGCATGTTCATGAGTGTGCTTGTGTAGGCGTGAGTGTGTGTGCATGTGTGTGTGTCCATGTTTTGTGTGTGTTTTTGTATGTGTATGTAAAAATGCAAGCGAGCGTGTGTACGTGTTTATGTGTGTGTTTGTGTGCGTGAGTGTTTGTGTGTGTGTACATTTATGAGTGTTGCCGTGCACCTGTATGTGTGAGCATGCATGAGTGTGCGTGCATGTATGAATGTATGGGTGTGTGTGTGTGTGTGTGTGTGTGTGTGTGTGTGTGTGTGTGTGTGTGTGTGTGTGCGCACAATAACATTCCACTGTGTTCGTGTCAGTGAAGCCCTAATTCCTGGGTGCGCGTCTCTTCATCTCTCCAACACAGCCATGAGCAGCGGATCTAATTGCAGCACTTCCTACTGAGAGATTACACATATGCACATGCCCTGACGGATATTTTAAGCCGGACCTTTTGGAGGGATGAAAGCAAATACAGTGCTGAGTCCATCAGATCCTCCCGCCACACCCAAAACCCTCTCTGATTTCCCAGCGCCTCCAAAAACCCCAGCAGATTAAGCCGTTCTGACACTCTTATTGTACATTAATGCCACTGACACATCGCAGATCAATAATCGACTGCTGCTTAATATGCTAATCTCCAGCAGGTGAGCGAGTAGAAGGAAACACCAAACATTTTATCTCACTGTCGTTCGAATGAAATACAATCCTTTCATTTGTGTCTGATGTGCCTGATTTTATCTGTATGACATAAAGTACACACTTCAGACACCGAGCGCTCAGATTTTGAGTGTGTGGAAGAAGGTCAGAGTTCATTGCACTCGAGTTTTCATGTTCAACAGTAGGTCTGTCATGATATCTACCAAAATGTATTGCGATACATGATATTATAGGCATTTTAAGACCAACTGGTAACACTTAACTTGAACACATGTCATAATTATAAAGGTTTCATTGGGACAACCCATTTAAGAAACACTTAATTCTTGTACTTGCACTCACCGGCCACTTTATTAGGTACACCTTAGTAGTACCAGGTTGGACCTCCTTTTGCCTTCAGAACTGCCTTAATCCTTCGTGACATAGATTCAACAAGGTACTGAAAATATTTATCAAAGATTTTGGTCCACATTGACATAATAGCATCTCGCAGTTGCTGGAAGTAGAAATCTAAAGATGGGTGCACTGTGGTCATAAAGAGATGGACATGGTCAGCAACAATACTCAGGTTGGCTGTGGCGTTAACATGATGTTGAATTGGTACTAATGGGCCCAAAGTGTGCCAAGAAAATATCCCCCACACCATTACACCACCACCACCAGCCTGAACTGTTGATACAAGGCAGGACGGATCCATGCTTTCATGTTGTTGACTACAAATTCTGACCCTACCATCCGAATGTCACAGCAGAAATTGAGACTCTTCATATCAGGCAACGTTTTTCCAATCTTCTATTGTCCAATTTGCCTGTGCGAATTGTAGCCTCAGTTTCCTGTTCTTAGCTGACAGGAGTGTTACTCGGTGTTCTGCTGCTGTAGCCCATCTGCCTCAAGGTTCAATGTGTTGTGTGTTCAGAGATGCTCTTCGGCATACTTCAGTTGTAACGAGTGGTTATTTGAGTTACTGCCCTGCTGAAAAATCCAGCTTAAACCAGCCTAGGCTGGTTGGCTGGTTTTAGCTGGTCGACCAGGCTGGTTTTAGAGAGGTTTCGGCCACTTCCAGGCTGGTTTCCAGCCATTTCTAGCCTGGTCTTAGCTGATCAGGCTAGGAGATGACCAGCTAAAACCAGCTTGACCAGCCTAGCCAAGCTGGGAGTCCAGCTAAAACCAGCTATATCCAGCTTAAACCAGGCTGGTCAAGTTGGTTTTAGCTGGTCTTGGCTGGTCATTTTCCAGCCTGACCAGCTAAGACCAGGCTGGAAATGGCTGGAAACCAGCCTGGAAATGGCCAAAAACCCTCTAAAACCAGCCTGGTCAACCAGCTAAAACCAGCCAACCAGCCTAGGCTGGTTTAAGCTAAATTTCTCAGCAGGGTGTTGCCTTTCTATCAGCTAGAACCAGTCTGGCCATTCTCCTCTGACCTCTGACCTTTCTCTTTTTCAGACCATTCTCTGTAAACCCTAGAGATGGTTGTGCGAGAATATCCCAGTAGATCAGCAGTTTCTAAAATACTAAGACCAGCCCATCTGGCTCCAACAACCATGCCAAGTTCAAATTCACTTAATTCACCGTTCTTCCACATTCTGATGCCCGGTTTGAACTGCAGCAGATCGTCTTGACCATGTCTACATGCCTTAATGCATTGAGTTGCTGCCATGTGATTGGCTGATTAGAAATTTGCGTTAGCGAGCAATTGGACAGGTGTACCTAATAAAGTGGCCCGCGAGAGTATATTTAAAATGTTTTGTTGTTTTATTCAGTATTCAAACTATTTAAAATTTCTTGTATCTTGCTTAAAACATTCTATCAGTATCAGAATGTTCATTTTTTTCAAATCTTCAATAAGAAAGATCATGAAAAATCAAGATTTGTGCTTTAATAAACGTAAATAAACCAAAGCATCGCTAATGAGACAAAGCAAGCCCAGGCATCAGTTAATCGCCACAAAACACACACACACACCAACACCACACCTAACTTAAGATGTTTCCTGAATAGACCTGGCCTCGCCACACACTGATGATGATGATGACTTTCAAAAAAGGGTGACGAAAGACAATAAATCCTGCGGGCAATGAATCTGTGAAAGAGGAGAGATGAGTCCCTGACCCTGTCCAACCTTTCCTAAGGACTAAAGAGACTGAATGAGAGCACGCGAGGCTGAAAAATGAGAGGTGAGCGCGTGAAAAGAGCTTTTCGGTGGAGAGTTACAGATCCTGGTGGTCAAACAGGGCCTGCTGGTGTTCACTGGAAATGGGTGATAACAGACGAAGAATCGCTTAACGTGCAAGGACAACCATCTCAATCCACAGGTAATTAGGCAGAGCTCACCTCAACATGAGGGAATGACAAGAAGCTATTTATTAAGGAGGAAGGAAGGCTGGGAAATAAAGACATGACAGAGATCTCCTGCAGTGGTTAGTACAGATATATACAGTAATAAATAGATGAGTAAATAAATAAATTAGATAAAAAAGACTACTATATTCATTAAGGCTTTATTTATGTGAATAATAATAATAATGTTAAAAAAGTATGGTTTTAAAGACTTAACGTACAACAATATTTGGATTATATTAAGTTTTTCATTTTTAAGGTTTGGCATTATTGTTACAAAGATATATGGTATGCGTTAAAAATATTTTCATTCATTCATTTTCTTCTCGGCTTAGTCCCTTTATTAATCCGGGGTCGCCACAGTGGAATGAACCGCCAACTTATCCAGCACATTTTACGCAGCGGATGCCCTTCCAGTCGCAACCCATCTTTGGGAAACTCCACACAGAAACGCGAACTCGAACCAGCGACCTTCTTGCTTCAGGTCTTTACACTGGCTCCCAGTAACATTCAGTATAGATTTTAAAGTATTATTACTTGTCTGTAAATCACTAAATGGATAAGGACTTCAATACATTACAGATAAGCTCACTGAATACAAGCCTAACATATAACTTAGATATTCCAAGAGTTCAGTCAAAGCAGGGGTGAATCTGCTTTCAGCTACTACGCCCCCTGCTGCTGAAATCAGCTTCCAGAAATGATCAGATGTGCTCCAACATTAAGAACATTCTAATTCAGACTTATAGCAAATCTGTTTAGCTGTGCCTTTACTGAATGAGCACTGTGCTCCGTCCGACAGATCGCCCTGTTATGTCTTTCTTTTCTTTTTCATTCTTTTAAAACCTGTTTTAACACATTTAAATCTGTTTTGAATCATTTTTAATTATTTTAATCATTGTATTGTTTCTTTTATTCCTGTTTATGTAAAGCACTTTAAATAACCATTGTGTATGAAATGTGCTTTATACATAAACTTGTCTAGCCTTGATCTTTCCTCCAACAACTTTTGATGTTAAAAAAGTTTGATCAAGTAAATTTCATTGACATTTTAACAGTTTTAAGTGATATAATGTCTATATTGGTGTAGTACTTTATGGTACAAAAACCTTGTTAAAAAAACTGCCAGTACAGCTTCTGTTAATTCACTATTTTTTTATTTCTATTATTTCATATACAATATATTGTTTCATACTACTTTCAAATTTCAAAAACAAAAACTGAATTAATTATGATTTAATACATGTTTAAAAAAAATCCTTTCTTTAACCGGTATTACACCAAACACTTATTTCATGCAGCTGCCATTTTAAAGAACGAAAGCGAGGCTGCAGTGGGAAGAAACCCGGAAGTATTGACCTTATTCTCCGCAGACGAGCGGGCGCTGCCATTTGAATCTTTTTGGCACGAGACTTCCGGTCTCATTCACTTCCATTCATTTTTAGACATTAAAAACAGCTCGTTTCGCTGTTTGATGTTGCAAACTGATATTTCCTTGTTATATTATTCTACTTGGTCTGTATAGTCATGCAAACATTTGTTTGTAGAGCAAGTAGTTTGACCGTTTTTTGCCGTTTATTATTCCTTGTCATTTCTCCCATAGGCGACTGAAACGGAAGTTCGTAGACAATCGCGAAAACAGGTGCACTTCCGCACTTTAGAATAAGGTCAATAGGATCCGCACTGTAAACATCACAACAACATGTAGTCAGGGCCGGCGCGTCCATAGAGGCGACCTAGGCGGCCACCTAGGGCGGCAGAATACAGAGGGTGGCGTCCCCAACACTACCCTCACCTCTCCCGCCCTCAGTTATATCCGCGTCTAGGGCGGCGTCCGCAACACTACCCTCACCACCTGCGCAATCGGTTATATCCGCGTCTAGGGTGGCTGCGAAACTACCCTCACCACCCGCGCCATCAGTTATATCCGCGTCTAGGGCGGCGTCCGCGACACTACCCTCACCACCCGCACCCTCAGTTATATCCGCGTCTAGGGCGGCGTCCGCGACACTACCCTCACCACCCGCACCCTCAGTTATATCCGCGTCTAGGGCGGCGTCCGCGACACTACCCTCACCACCCGCGCCCTCAGTTATATCCGCGTCTAGGGCGGCGTCCGCGACACTACCCTCACCACCCGCGCCCTCAGTTATATCCGCGTCTAGGGCGGCGTCCGCGACACTACCCTCACCACCCGCGCCCTCAGTTATATCCGCGTCTAGGGTGGCAGAATAGGGAGGGCGGCGTCCCTTGACACCCCCTGGTTTCACTTTAGGGTTGAGGGCGGCATAACCATCCTTTGCCTAGAGCGGCAGTTCAGCTTGCTCCGGCCCTGCATGTAGTGGACTACAAACCTCCAGCTGTTTAACATGCAGATATGGTGTAAACATCCCTATAATATCATTCAGATCAGTTTAACTTAAACAATTAAAAGCATATTAGACATCAAACAAAACCATAATCTTTTTAAGAGTACTACACTTAAGTGTCCTCTTATAGGCTTCAGTTCATGGCACCAGGTAAACACCGTGGGGACGCTTCCCTGCTTCAGCCTATGTAACCCAGTGAGCAATAAAACAATGCAGTCCTCTGTAGCACACCCTCGTGTTATCTAAAATAGTGCGCTGAAATTTAAAAATTTCCATTTTCTTAAACACTGCTGATTTGCCATGGTATTCACCAGTGCTCAACAGAAATGACTGTGATTGGCCGTGAAGGTCATCAGCTCACCGCTCTTCACCAAGTGCAAACACAAATACACAGACATTGGAGATTTTTAAAGCTGCGAAGATCAGACGATTCATCAGCAAATCGCTCGTGTGTGTTTGCACTCGGTAAACATGGGTTAAGTGCAGCGAACTGATGACCTTCACAACCAATCACAATCATTTATGTTGAGCACTGGTGAATACTATGGCAAACCGCCGGTGTTTCAGAACGCACTCAGCGGCATTTAAATATATATATATATATATTTTGTTCCCAGGTTCTGCAGGTTGCAATGTCCCGAATATAGTTGTAATCTATTGTTTCGGTTCAATTTTGTATTTCCCCAACCAGTGCAGAGCCCGGGAGACGAGAGTGCTTCCTGGTCCGGAAGTTAGTGGGAAATGGAGGCGTTTTTTTATTTATTTTTTTTTTTTTCAGTACCAATTGGTGTTAAAATTCAGTATCATGAAGTCTAACATAGTAAAAGAATCAATTCATTAACTCGAGTTTAATAAATGGCATCTAAAACGTATGTTTGGACAAGAAAACTTTAGCTAACTAGAGCCATTTCCCTTAACTTAGCTGAAAATGACATCTGAAATCCCTTTTTTTTTTACTAGCCATTTAGAACAGACCTTTAGGAACTTCTAGATACTTCCAGGTATCTTCGCATCACAGCCTCAATTTTGCTTTTAAAATGGCGGCCGCATGAAATCAATCCATTGATACACACAAATATATTATACAGTTTCAGGGCGCAAAAAGTAAGCATATTTATCAGACTTTTATAGCGTTTTATATAGTTTTCGATGCTTAATTAACTGCGTTAACCTAATTATTCATTCATTCATTTTCTTGTCGGCTTAGTCCCTTTATTAATCTGGGGTCGCCACAGCGGAATGAACCGCCAACTTATCCAGCAAGTTTTTACGCAGCGGATGCCCTTCCAGCCGCAACCCATCTCTGGGAAATTAACCCAGAAAAATATCTAGTGAAATATGATGTACGGTCATCTTGGCAAAGATAAAAGAAATCAGTTACTAGAAATGAATCTATATTTAGAAATAGAAATATTTTGAAACAATCTCGGTTAAACATAAATTGGTGAAAAAAACAAACAGGAGGGCTTCAACTATAGACAAAATTTAGATTAAAATTAAAATGTAAATACAAACTCTTATTTTGGCAGAGATTCATGGTTTGGACAGCACTAGTTTGAAGCTTGCATGGTTCGGGACAGGTAGAGCTGCGCATCGATGGATTTGCTCTTCAGTGTTTGGACTCTCAGCAGTGAATATCAAACCACACTGACCTGAACTGAACTGAACTACACTGAACCGAACTTAAACTCAAAAAACTGAACTGACACTGTTTCAACTCACTATAATCTTCTATGTGAAGCTGCTTTGACACAATCTACATTGTAAAAGCGCCCCTCTCATCAGTGCGTTTTCAAGCAGCTCCTCAAGGGGGCGACACAACATAACCTGCCCCCGCGTGGAGAAGTTTAAACTCATGTCTGTTATGGAGACAGAAATACTTCTCCTCTGATCCTGCCTGCCAGGACCACTCAACACGCTTCAGGTTTCAGGTGGCAACCATTGCTTCTAAAATGAAAGGGTCTCACCTTACCGTTCGGTGCCTCTGTTGGGCCTTCTGCGGCACTACCCACACAAACAAACAGAAATACACACTCACACAGACGCATAGCTGGGGCCCCTTCACACACACAGGACCTATAAACAGATGCCTGTGACCCTGCTCTTGTCCCGCGACATCGATATCTCCTTCAGATGTGAACCCGCATTTGTTTATGGAAACGCTGGATTTTTATAAGCACCATGGTTCAATGTAAAGAGCGATTGTGAAAATGAAAAGGACAAAGAGAGCGGTTTCTAGGACAAACCCCATGTTTAACCACATTTTGAGAGACAAGAGCGCCAAAAAAAGTTCTCTGCAACCACCAATTCATCAATGCACAGCCGGCTTCACGTTTTCAGCTTCAATCTGTATTTAAAATCACAATTGGAAAGCGCAGAGCCGTATATTCATGAGTGCTGTGTTCTATTTGCAGGCCCGTAGCCAGCCTGGTGTAAGGGGTGATTATTTTATACTCAAAATGTGGACCTTTTTGCAGTTATTCACTTCATTTTATATTTAATTATGAGATTTAAATACTGTATTGTAGTGACATTTAAAGCACTATTTACTGTTGAAACCAGAAGATTTCTTACAGTCTCAAAAAAAGGAACATAACAATTTTTTTAAAATATCTAATGGTAAATCATACTAAATGTTTACTATTTTAGGTTCGTTAGGAGGGGGGGTTATTACATTTCTTTGGTATTTTTTTTTTTAATTGTATAACTTTGGTCAAATGTTATGGTTATTCTTTCACAAGATTCTTACAACAGTTTTCAGGAATTTTGGCCCATTCCTCCTGACAGAATTGGTATAACTGAGTCAAATTTGTGGGCTGTCTTGCTCGCACAAGCTTTTTTAACTCTGCCTAGAAATTTTCTATAGGATTGAGATCAGGGCTTTGTGATGGCCACTCCAAAACATTCACTCTGTTGTCCTTAAAGCACATTTTAACTAATTTGGCACATGCTTAGGGTCATGGTCTGTTTGGAGGACCCATTTGTGGCCAAGTTTTAATTTCCTGGCTGATGTCTTGAGATGTTGCTTCAGTATTTCTACATAATGTTCTTTCTTCATGATGCCATCTATGCTGTGAAGTGGACCAGTCCCTCCTGCAGCAAAACAGCCCCACAACATGATGCTGCCGCCCCATACTTCACAGTTGGGATGGTGTTTATAGGCTTGTAAGCTTTCCCTTTTGTCCTCCAAATGTAACACTGGTCATTATGGCCAAACAGTTCAATCTTAGTTCCATCAGTCCACAGCACATGTCTCCAAAAGTTGTTCTTTTCCCCAGTGTAATTTAGCAAATTGTAATCTGGCTTTTTTGTTGATTCTGGCTTGTTGATTTTCCCATGTTGTCACAGAAGGAAGCAGTGTGTTTGAGGTTTTCCTTAAATACTATTCTGCAGTTGTACCTCCAATTAACGCCAATGTTGTCAATTAGCCAATCAGAAAGTTCCAAAACCTTGACACCATCATCTGAGCTTTTTCAGAGGCATAATAATCTTATTGTGTGTAAACTTGACTTTCAAGAAAATTATTAAGCATTTAAGCATAACAGAAACAAATGTGATAATCCTATCTTACCTAAAAGGAAAAAGTTTAGTCACATCAACATCTGAATTTTTTTTAAATCGTTATGTGCCTTTTTATACAGTGTATGTAAACTTCTGGTTTCAACTGTATAGCTGGATTAGCTTGTTGGATGATCATCATAACTACACGTTTTAATGTACCAAAATATTTCCTAAACATTTAGAATAAAAAAAATTAATAAATACTTATTTTTAAAATACAAATTACATCATTCATCATTAGGAGAAATATGAATCTATTAAGGTTTTTAATTAAGAACTGTAACCTATTGTCATTTATTAGACAAATGACAAACTGGCCAGCACATTCAACTTTCCTCAGTCAGAATTTGGCTATTTAATTAATAAAATATTAATGAAAACATAATAATAATAATAATAAAAATAATAATAATAATAATAAAAGAGCTTCATAATTTTTCTAGCCTCTCTTGTAAAAAAGTACATTTGATTAAAAATTAATGGATAACACAATAGTCAAATTAGTATTTAAATTAGTTTTAATATGGGCCGCTTTTGGTGCTTCACACCTTTTTATCAGTCATTGTTTGTTTCAAGAATAATGTCCAAGATTTAGAATAAAAGTTAGTAAACATGCTTTCTCTATTTAAGAACAATACAGTAGTGAACAAAGACTTCACTTACATCCGATTTTATGTTTTCTTGCACAGCTGGTTGTTGGACTCATGAAAAATAATAGCTTGCATTGGCCAAAACCAATTAGCTGAAGTCACACTGATGTGTGGTCTTAAAGCCTTTTTCAGTGGGTTACGTTCACAATTTATGATGATGTAGCAGTCAAAATAGGACAAATGGGCTCATGTATGGGACAAATTCTGGACCTTTGTCATTGAGGGGTGGGTCTTTCAAACCACCGGAACCCCCTTTGGTTACGGGCCTCATTTGTGACAATCACATTTTTAGAGCTGGTTTGACTTCCTGAATCCATTATAAATCAATCCAAGATTATTAATTGGCATAAATTTTTCATTCTTCAGTTCTTTAAACAATAGTTCTTGTAGGAACTGTTCACCGATAGGTTCTTTCAGAGTAGATCTTAAAATAGACTCAGAACAAAAGGATGATCAGGAATCTAATGAGAAAATGTTTATTTTATTTTTTAACAAATATTGAAAGAATTCAGAATAAAATATTAATTGTAACTTATTTTGTTAAGGAAAATTTCTAAAATTTTTGTATTAAACTTTAATATAAACTGTATTTTATTGTAGGGCCGTTATCAATGTCGGGGATAACGCATTACAAGTAATGCGAGTTACGTAATATTATTATTAAGTAACGAATAAAGTAACGCATTACTTTTAAAAAAATAAGTAGTAATATTTCAGTTATATTTTTGAATTTTTTTTTGTTTAATTAATTTGCCTTTAAAAAATAAATTGCTCAATTAAAATTAAAGTAGTCACAAAAGTAGTCATTAAACTAGTCATTAAAGTAATCAATGAGAGAATCTGCTCATTACTTTCAATAATCAATGGACAGTGATTTTACTTAAGACAAATAATACAAAAGTAGCAAACAAATTGCTTTAAACTTTCAATAATCTGTATACGGCATGTAGATCTCCTAAAATATTATTTGGTGTGTTTTTTAAAGGGTCATGACACCCCCCACTTTCAGTTCAGGTCCACCTCATGCATCATAGTGGGCGTGGAGCTCCGCGAGCAAAGGGCAGGAGTGGGCGTGGCCAGCAGAGCAGGGGAGAAGGAGGGGAGCGAGTAACTGTCAGTCAGTTCACAAAATGAGACACAAACCATGCGGAGACCCATGATTTTATAGTTTACAAAGTTAAAATGCAAAGAAATAAACAGTAATTTAATGCCCTGTATGGAATAAAATCAATGTCATAAATATTTTGTGCGTAAATAAAATTCACTCATCCGTTAAGTATAAAATCGTAAAGAAAAACAGAACGTACTCGTAATATTACGAGGGTACAATTCCAAAATCTGTGATTAGAACAGACACAGATACGACATTTTCTTTGTCTGTTTGTTTATGGCAGACGCGTCTCACCCAGTCATTAACGTAGGATTTCACAGCTGAGCTTGGCCAGGTCTGCTTTGTCTTCGGAAAAAACGTGCTCTTATGAATATTTAAGAAGCCGGCTCTTCTCATAGGATAAGAAAACTCCGCTATGAATAATAATGAGAAACCGACAGGTCATCTTTGCACTTGAAGTTTTGCGATACGTCGCTGATTATGATCAAGTTCCAAAAATCAATTTAAACCCGGAAGCTGAAATTAGCTGACAAAAGCTCAAAATTACCCAGTTTTCCCAACAATTAAAGCTAACAGACGCTAACATTGTCCTGATGCTCAACACACACAAATCTGTTAAAATCTCAAAAAAAGTACTCGAGGGTTTCTTGAACCTTTAAAGGTAAATGCAGGTTATACAGTGTGTTGTTAGTTTCAGTTCTGAAAGAGCTCAAGTCTCAGCCAGGTAATAATAAGTAAAGCAAAGTAACTCAAAAGTAACGCAACGCATTACTTACCATGAAAAGTAACTAAGAAATGCAACTAGTTACTTTGTTGGGGAGTAACTCAATATTGTAATGCATTACTTTCTAAAGTAACTTTCCCCCCAACACTAGCTATGTTGCCATCCACCTATTTTTATGCGCATTTTGCATATGCACATAAAAAAAAAAAAACGGTTGATGGAAACGCCAAGATGGGCATACATTTTGAAAATGCGCAAAAAAAATATGTGCATAACTAAGTAGGATAAACTTTTAACGCGATTAGAAAAGATGCACACAAACTACGATGGAAACACTTTTACCTCACAAACTTCAGCATGCGCATTAACAAAGGTCATGTGATTGTGTTATAAGAGATCAAGTAATGATAAAATGTTTGTAAATGGACAAACCATCAGGCTGAGCACGCTGTAAACCATCTAAAATGTTGTTTTGGGCATTTTAAAAGGCCTTACCACTTAAGTAATAGTCTTACTATATTATTAATGACCTCCAGAATCAAGAGCGTCTGTGCTCCACGTTTGACACCTTCAAACGCCACCAATGAAGCACACCAAAATAAATCTCCATATAAATAAAACAGCTCCAGTACAACAATCTGCACATTTACAACCAATTTCTACTCGTACACATTTAGCAAAGCTCCAAATTCACTCCTTGATTAGACATCAATGATAAATCTATCACAGCTTCATCTCAGAGGGATGTTCTTGTGCTTTAAAAAGCTCAGAATGGGTCTGTCAGAAGAAAATGATGGACGTACCTGGAGGACAGTTGCAGTCTGGTGTCACGTCTCTCGCCACACGCAACTTCGGCACTTCATTCAGCCTCTGTAATATGAAATATAACACACACACAGAGTCATACTTTCAATGTTTTCACCTTCAAATAAAGATTGTTGCTGCTTGTTCAAACTACTTATTTTAAATGAGCTGAATCAACACAAGTCTGCAAATTGTTTCATGTTGAATCTACTTACATTTGTTAAAACAATTCAATTAACTTAATTGATTTGTCTTGTGGCAACATAAAGGAATTGTGTGGAACCCAGAATTTATTACATGTATTGAAGAGACTTCTGTAAGTGTTGTTTTTGAAAACCAATTGCAACAAACCATCTACTTTCAAAAACTAATCCTAATGAGTACTGTGAACTTAATCCATTTGAATAAGCAAATCAATCTGAGCACAGTAAAACCCAATAAATGAAGAGAACTCAAACCAACTGAGTACTGTAAAACGTTATGGCAACTTAAACCCTTTGAGGAAACCAATTGCAACAAACCATTTGAGTTAAAAAAAAACTAATCTATACGAGTACTGTGACTTACTCCATTTAAGTTGACGTAATGAGGTATTTAATGAACTCATTACCTCCGACACCGAGTTCAAAAATATTTTCAAATCAGTAAAATTAGCTTTCAGTAAATTTTGAGTTAACTACACTCATTTCATTTGATTAAGTTAACTGTTGGGTTTTACAGATACATGGAAAGTATATAAGTGTCAGCTTTAATGTTGTGAACTTTGGAGAAAATAAAATGTCAAAATGTGAGTCAAATAATGTAGAAATGAAACAACGTGCTTTTTCTGTACTTATGTTGATACATGAAAGAACAACTACACTAAAGAAAATTATATGATCAATTAGTCATGACAGCAGGTTTTTAGTTCATTGTAACTTAGCTAAGTTAATCGTATTCTAACTTAATTTAATAAGTTATGCAAGCTGTTTTAAGTCAGTTTACATAATATAAGGTCCATGGACTCATCAGGTTAACTTGATTCAACTTAAACATTTAAAGCAACCAGGATGTTTTTACAGTATATGCATTTATTAACCTGTAACCTGTAATTTCAATTTGTTAGATACTAATGTCTGAACAATTAGAACTGAGATTAAATTCATACTTGACTCTGATGCTTAAATTTTACTGTTTTAATGTCAAATGTTTTTTTTTTTTGTGTGTGTAAAATATGCCCGACAGTATTATTTGTGTACAAAGCACTGTTTTAAAATGTGACTCTGATCCACCAAAATATCCTCATGTTGATCAGGAATATTATTGACAATATAGCCAACAATATATTTTATGGGTTTCTTTTAAGACAAAAATCAAGAAAATATTAAATAAAGTTCATGTTGATGAAGATATTAAGTAAATTTCCTATTGTAAATATATTAATACTCAACTTTGTATTAATAATGTGCATTGCTAAGATCTTAATATGGACAAGATTTAATTTTGATTGTCAATTTTGAGTTAACTACACTCATTTCATTTGATACACTCATTTCAAGTTGACCTTAACTTTTTGGGTTTTACAGTGTATTAAGACTGAATTCACATGAATAAAAAAGTGAGCCGTTATTAGCCTGTAATGTCAATTTATTACATACAAATGTCTGAACAAATGGACGATTAAATTCATATTTAGTGTTTAATATCAAATAGTTTTGTTTTGTGCAAAATATGCCTGACAATATTGGCATAATAACCACAAAACCACCCTTATATGTTGCTCAGGTTCATTATTGGAAATATAGCCACTAATATATTGTTTGGTTCTCTTTTATGACAAAAATCTTTAGATAAGTTCATATTCTATAAAGATATTTTGTTAAGTTAGTACTGTAAATATATCAATATTTAATTTTGTATGTTATTAAGATCTTAATAAAAAACTTTTTTCTTAGCATTTTGATTTTACATGGTTAAATAGTTGCATCTCAGCCAAATATTAACATTTATTCATCTTTTATGTCATGTTTAAATCTCAATTTCTAAAATCTAACGCACATGTGCTCCAGAGTCATTTTATAATGTTATAATAGATCACTGATTGCTCTTGGGGAAAAAAATCAGAGCAAATTCTAATAAGCGTTCAACAATAATTTAAACCGTTTTATGTTTTAATATCCAATTTCGCTTTTGACCAGTGAATAATATTTGCTATTAAACTATTAATAAATGGCATATCCTAATGGTTTTATCACACATAAACGCACCTGTTGGCATATACAATAATAACAACTGAAGATGGAGATGTGCTTATGATTAAACATTTAGTTGAGTTTTCAGATTTTTAATGTTGAAAATGTCTGAATTTGCCCCTTATTTCTTAGTAAGCACTTAAAAAAAATAAAGAGCATGCATTGAAAAAGTTACTCGCATTTTAACAAGTATAAAAGTGATTTAAGTTGGGTCCAAGTTAAACTTTATTAAAGCAGTCTTCAGAAAGATGTGAAGACAGTGTTATGAAACATGCTGGATGAAGAGTAAAACCCCGCTTGCCTCTTGTATTCTGCGCAGCTCCTGTGAAACAGAGACGTCGGCGGATGATTCTTGACAGATGTCAGTCATCTTTATCTCCAGCTCGTGAAGCCTGCTCTCCATCTGATGCGTTTTAAAAGCCATGAGAAAACACACCGCTATTGAGCTCAGCGATAACACCAAACACACTGCGGTTGGAAAAGACACTAAATAGCGCAGATGAAGCGGTTTCGCGGCATTCTGTTTACTCTCCATATTTTTGTCCGCCGACGATTCCATGCTGAGGAAAAAAAAAGTCGTCGATTAGTTTCCGATAGTTACTTATTGATCAGTTGTTGATCGATGAGATGTGGCTGTCAGACTGAGCTGTGTTGAGCAGCACACGGGGCTTTGAACAGCTTGGCCGTGCTCAAAACTTTTCGCACACCCTTACTAGTGAGCTGATGGTTTGGCAGTGTGTGGCGCGTGCCACGACGGGCTAAAAAAAGTTGTGCGCGCCTTCGCTGTGTTGATATGCAGCCTCGATAGGGAGCTCAGCAGGTATTCAGACATATCCTTATTTTAGCGTGGTGTGTGAGACGAGCGTGAAACAAGAGGCTGGAATCACCAGAAAGCGTTCAGGAGCAGCTGTGAACAATCTGTGGGAACTTTTCTCGATTCTTCTGATTGTTTTCTATCCGCGTTAGGTACTTGTGTCAATTGTAGCTATATGCTACAACACTTAGTGGGTAACATATTTAAATTCGAGACACTTTACTGATGTACTCTGTTAAGGATGATCTCCTGCTTTCGCTTTTATTTGATAAGTAAATCTATATTCGACAAAATTGTGTTTTATCAACGAACATCACAATGGGATAGTTCACACTAAAATGCAAATTGAATCAATCTCAAGTGATTCCAAACCTTTGAGTTTCTTTATTATGTTGAACAGAAAAAGTATAATTTTAAAAATGCTGAAAACCTGTAACCATTTATTTCCATGTACATTTCACAAATGCTGAAAATCTGATAACGATTGATTTCCATAAATATTTAGAAAATGCTGAAAACCGGTAACCATTTACTTCCATAGATATTTTAAAAACGCTGAAAACCTGTTACCGTTGATGTCCGTAGATATTTTTAAAATGCTAAAATCTGGTAATTATTGAATTCCATAGATATTTCAATAATGCTGAAATCTGGTAACCATTGACTTCCATATATAATTCGAAAATACTGAAAACCTGTAACCATTGACTTACATAGACCATTTAAAAATGTTGAAAACCTGTTACCATTGACTTCCGTAGATATTTTGAAAATGCTGAAAACCTTGATTTCCATAGATATTTCAAAAATGCTGAAAACTGGTAACCATTTACTTCCATAGATATTTTAAAAATGCTGAAAACCTGTAACCATTGACGTTCTTAGATATTTTGAAAATGCAAAAAACAGTAATCATTTACTACCATAAATATTTTGAAATGAAAACCTGTAACCATTAATTTCCATAGATATTTTAAAAATGCTGAAATCCTGTAACCATTGACTTCCATATATTCTGAAAACCGGTAACCATTTGCTTCCATAGATATTCTGAAAATGCTGAAAACCGGTAGCCATTGACTTCCATAGATATTCTGAAAACCTGTTACCATTTACTTCCATATATTCTGAAAACGCTGAAAACCGGTAACCATTTGCTTCCATAGATATTCTGAAAACGCTGAAAACCGGTAACCATTTGCTTCCATAGACATTCTGAAAATGCTGAAAAACCTGTAACCATTTAATTCTATGGTTACTCTGAAAATGCTGAAAATCTGTAACCATTAACTTCCACAGATATTCTGAAAATGCTGAAAATCTGTAACCATTAACTTCCACAGATATTCTGAAAATGCTGAAAACCGGTAACCATTGACTATGATAGTCTGAAAATGCTGAAAACCGTTAACCATTGACTTCCATAGATATTCTGAAAAGGCTGAAAACCGGTAACCATTGACTTCCATAGATATTCTGAAAATGCTGAAAACCGGTAACCATTGACTTCCATAGATATTCTGAAAACGCTGATAATTTGTTATCATTGACTTCTTTTGTAGGAAAATCAAATAGATGAAAGTCGATTATTACAGGTTTCCAGCTCTCTTCAAAATATCTTCGTTTATGTTCAAAGAAAGTCAAACAGGCTTGGAAAAAGTATGATTAAATGATGCCAATCACATTTGGCATGCTTACAGAAAAAGTTCACAGATGTAAAATAAAAATGCAGGTGGGTCAGATTTAACGAAGCCTCCCTTCATTAATTTACTATATCAATAAACTCTGATTTACCTAAAAATTATGATCGTTTGTTTAAAGATAAAAGGGCCAGTTCATCCAAAACTGAAAATTTACTCACTTGTAAAACAAGATATTAAACACTATTAAACAAGAAATGAACAAGTTAGAAATCGGCAACTATTGATGTCCATATTTGTTGTTCCTACTATGGAAGCCAATGGTTACCGATTGCCAACATCACTCACAATTTTTTTTTTTGCGTTCAATATTAAAGAGAAAACTCAAAGGTTTGAAACTATTGAAGGTGAATAGTGAGTGTATTTTGAGTGAACTATGCCTTTAAGTTGTGATGCACCGCCCTCTGTTGACCACATGACAAAATTACACCCATGAAACAAACGACTGCGATGACAAACGGATTTTTATTTTTAAGAATCATGGAGAAAGACAAATGAAAACACACTTACAGATACCACTACATTTTTATTAACAATGCTAAGAAATCTATGACAAATATAAAGCATCTTACAAACCTAACACCCTAAAGCCCAGCCCCTTCATAATTATAATCACAGTTTATAATCAGTCTGATGATGCTGTTTCAACACAAGTAACAAATTACAAACTCAAGAGCAACAGGTCACTTAACTCCTACTGAAAAAAGCACAATAAATACAGCTGTAGCGATTAGAGCACTGTATGATCTATACAGGGGACTGATGCAGTCAGAGAAACAGCCTCTCTCAGAGAGGAAAATCCAGAAAAATCCACTTATTTCTTGCTCTTCCTGATAGAGTTGAAAAATGGGTGTTTGATGGCTTCGTCCAAGGTGATCCTCTTTGTAACGTCATACTCAAGCATCCTCTCTATTAGATCGAACAGCTGCTCATGGTCTGAGCTAGAAGAGACCAAGTATTGCTGCAAGAAACAATGATTCATCTTGTGAGTAATGATTTAAAAGTTGTGTTTTGAGATGACTAAAGAAGTTAACTCCAATAAAGGACAAACTCACTCTAAGGGGTTTGCACTGCTTCCTGACGTAACGTCCTGAAGAGCTGTGAATGTCCCAGTCCAGTTTATCATTGCGAACAAACCTCGACTTCCTGCACAATAAAAATAACAGCCATTTTTAGAACATTTGATTTGAAAAAAAAAACATTTTTTAAAATCTAACCCATTGAAAAAAAAAAAAAAAAAAAAAAGTGTAGGGCTGCATGATTTTGGAAAATTCTGACAATTTGATTTTTTTTTTTTTTCTCTGCGATATTTCGATACAACTACATTTTTATCAGATGACTTGCTCTATTTGCAAAGTCATTACTACTAGAGCAAATATTAAAGGGAAATAAACAGTGCTTTATGGCTTTATGGTTGGGGGAGTCTAACAATGTTCAGGTGCAGAATTTAAATAAATAAATGTAAAATAACACTACATAGTCATACAAGTTATTCATTATAATTATTCTTTATGCACAACTTAAATGCTTTGAACTCTTAAAATGTTCACACAGGAATTAAAAACACACACAGGTGATGAACTTTTACTCTATTGTGGTTCAATTCTGCAGTGTCTCCACAAATCTATGTTTTGACCTGTCGCTTCTGGTCATCTTTAATCCCAACTCAACATTGCATATCCATGCTCAAACGATATATTGTGCAGTCCCTGTAAATGAGTTGCTAAGATCCTAATATGGGCAAAATTCTACTTTTTTCTTAGTATTTAGATTTTTTTCAGACCTTTAGTGTGTATTTTAAAATAGTTTTAAACAATCTGTGATTACATTTCTAGCATAATAATAAAAAATAAAAAAAACAGACTTAAATACTTTTTTTAATCAATAATAATTCAAATGGCATTGAATCAATAATATGCCTTGCTGCAGCTCACTACACTTGTCCTCCGATGCTTTTATAAATATTTTGTCTTAATTCGTTTTCTTCTAAATACATAAATACCTACAGAAATGAATCTTTGACACAAATATTGAATTTACCTTGTTTTCTGCAACATGTGTGTTGGTATGGGGCCCAGCACTCGCTCCATCATGGCCAAATGCTCTTTACTGTCATGGGTCTAAAATAAAAATAATTTGTTTAAAAAAAAAAAAAAAAGCATGTCTAAAATGTCAAATAACTGAACAACAACCGAAACTCAAAAGACAATGACCTGAAATAGAGTGGATCCTAGATAGTACTCAATGAGAATACACCCCACGCTCCACACGTCACAGGAATGACTCCAGCCCAAATCTGATAGAAATGAAAACAGATTGTTTTAGTTTTAGCAAGCGATCGTGACAATCTACCTCAAAAATCAATTAATAAAAACAACTGTTTACCCAGAATAACCTCTGGAGCTCTATAATGCCGTGTGGACACTACGGATGTATGATGCTCATGCTCGTATGTTGCATTCCCAAAATCCACCACTTTTACATCAGGATTCTTCACAGTTCTCTCATCCCTCTTCTGCAAGATTTAAAACACCAATAATTAATGACAGGTATTTATATAAAATCAATAAATAAATAAATAAATACAAGCCTCTTCTTACCATTTTTGAGTTGTACCTAATGTTATACTCCGAATTAACAAAGAGGATGTTCTCTGGCTTCAGGTCAGTGTGTGTCAGCTTGTTCTTGTGAAGAACTGAACCGGCAAAGAAAAAAAGCGCAAGATTAAATCTGTGTTTCATCCAAACGCGCAGAGGAAAAAGATGCAATTGAACAAGATCCGTGACTCACATCTGACTGCTCTGATGATCTGGTAGGCCATGTGCCTGATGTGGTTGATATAGAAGGGCTGAAAGTTATTTTCCTTCAGAAAATCATACGTGCTCAAGCCCAGCAGCTCAAAGGCAATGCAGATGTGCCCGTGGTGATCAAACCAGTCGTACATCCGCACACAAGCACTGGGAAAGAAAAAAAAAAAAAAAAAAAGCAGATGAAATACGGCACTGCTAATACGCTGTCTGGACTTCTTTACACCTGAGAGGCTGTAAATTTCAAATTAAGTGTGATATCACACCGCCATGCATCGGAGAGGCATAAATTGTAGGAGATTACTGTTTTAGCTGCTTTCAGAGGCACTTACTATCGCCTGTCACAGTCTAGCGAGTTAATCTGCTCCAGCACCTCAACCTCAGATAGAGCCGCATCACGATAGCGCTCAATATTTTTAATGATCTTCAGCGCAATGCGAGCTCCAACTCTGCAAGAGAAACAAAGTTAGATCATTAACAAGCATTAGATTGGATACGTTTGTGGTCTGCACTTATTTTTGGACAGTAAATACACCATGGCATTTCTAAAACTTGGTTTATTCTTATTTCAATCTTTATTACAGTTGATTGTCATGACTGACATTTTACCCCCATACTATAGAAGGCAATAGAAATTCACTGTTTGGTTACCAATCTTTTAAGCAGATAAAAAATAAAAACTCAAACAATTTTGAAACTACAGGTGGGTTAACTCAGAAAAGTAGTGATACTTGCACCTTTTACCTCTGTAAGTATTTACATTCCCATCTTTTGCTATTTTTACTGAAAACTTTGTGGATATTTTTAGCACAGTATTACAAAGTGTATGGAACAACAATGGTAAATCCAAAACTCCCATGACTTAAAGTGGTAAACTTGGCTGTGGATGAACCTAGAAATGTGGTGGTATAGCACAATATATACATACATTAAGTCTTAGACTTTAAGTGCAAATTAAAAGATTTTTTTGTTTGATTTTTTTTTTAATAAATGGAAATCATTTGAGGTGTCAATCACTGTCGAACCATGAAATAACCGAGATATATTGAGCTAGATCATCCCGTACTAGGGATGCTCCCATTGATCAGCACCAGCCGATACTCGTATTTCATGACTTGATCGGTACTTGCTAATCTGGCTGATCTCATGAACCGATTGCAGGTGTTTGTTTATGAGTTAACAAGCAGAGGAAGACACACGTGCTCCTGTATATTATACATAGCCTACAACACGTGAGGAGGTAAATGATGTGTAGAGGTGTGAGCGATCGATATGCTCGCGTCACAGCAGCTAAAATATATACAGATGTAGTGCGACCTGTTTATAGTTTATTAACAATACTGACTCAGTGACCTCAAAAATTAATTAAAATTCACGGAAATCATGGCGACGAGAGTGAATGAGCAAGAGTGCAGATCACAAGAAACACACGGATGTTCTAAGCATGACATTTCTTAAGTTAAATGAATAGAGCAGTAAAAATATCGCAAGTGCAAATTTCCCTCTTGCTTTTATTGAGAGATCTGCAGTCAATAGTTAGAGATAAGGAAAATCTATGAATGGTCTTGCATGTATTTAGGCCTTTCTACATATAACAACTAAAAGTTCTGTGTTTTTGACAATATTGCAAGTTCACTAAAAGCTGGCAGGAATTATTAGATGAATAAAACTTTATTATTTATTTTTTATCATAAATATCCAATAATATAACTTCCTGTAATTTACTATTGCAATAAACAGTAGTTTATAGGCCTAATTCCTTTTAATTAAGAAGTATTTGATTTATAGGTGTGCATGTTAACTTCTTATGCATCAAATATGCACTCCAAAATTCTTCTTGATTGAGAGTATATACAGGAATCAGAGAGTGATATTCAATACCTTAAGACTTTAAGACTCTTCCCATACATTAAGACCTTTAACCAGAAACACTGGCGAAATTTTACGCTACAGTAATTTACTAAATATTAATGAGAAATTAGGAAATTAAATTAAATTAAGAAATTAATACAAAACTAAAACATTATTCATATACTGAATAAAAATCTATTAAATCTCAAAAAATTCTAAAATTCAGCAGGTGGCGCAGAAATAATGGTGTTGTCTTGATTACTGCAATAAAGCAGCATGATGTCAAATCTAGTAGGACTTTATTGATTTCAGAAACTACACAGCATCCTGATATTCTCAGATTTAATTCAGACAAACTTTAGCATACAACCATACATTGCATAAACATATTATACAAAATTAAATATTTTGCAAAATAGCATTTAAGACTTTTTCATGCTTTTTAAGGGCCTTAAATTTCTCTACATTGATTTATTAACTTTTAATACTTTTTAAGACCCCGCGAACACCGTTAATGCACTGTTTATCATTTTCCTTATTCATTTTTATACCGGTGTTATATTATTTTCTGTGTTGGTTCATTCCACTGTGGCGACCATTGAAAAATAAGGGACTAAGCCGAAGTAAATTAAATGGTTATAAGAGAGATGTTTAAGGGATTATACGCAACAATTCCTATTTTAAGGTTAGGCAAGATCTTCTCTTAAGGATCATACTTAAAGGGAAAATGTGCTTATGCATTATAAAGATTGAAGTATCAAAATCTGTACTCGGCCGGTACAATCGATCACCATAACAAGGAAACGGTACTTGGTATCGGCTGCAAAAATCCTGATTGCAGTGTTTCTGCATGTCAAATTTAAGTCTTTAAGACTCTTTTTAAGAGCATTATGAATTAAAATTAAGACTTATACAGGCTAAACACTAAGGATTTTTTACTGCAAATAGTTTTTAAATTAATGGAAGAGATGTGTTGCTTTCGTTTTTTCCCTGATTAGGGAATTTAATTAGGAGAATTTGCTGTAAAATGTCTAACAGCTGTTGTGAATTTTAATTCTTTCCAATAAAAAAAACAAATATAACAAAGAAAGTGGAGTTGGATTATTGGTGATTGGGTTTCAGCCCGATTGGGTAGATTTATTTGGACATAAGAAAATTAGGACCTGTTAAAAATTAAGATCTACAACACAATATTTCAGTCAATTTAAGACTTTTTAAAGCCTAAAAATTATTTTAAGACCTCGCGGACACCCTGTGTTTACAGCATTATTAGCCCATAAATTATAACCAAAAAAAATTAAGATTAAGTCAACGTTTTGTTTCATTTGTGGCTTGTCTTGAGTATAAGAAACATGCAAAATATAAAAGCAAAAAGTTTTGACTTAAGTGATAGGAAGACTTACTTTTCATGATCAATGCACTCCACCACTTTGCCAAAGGCTCCTTCTCCAAGTGTACACACAATCTCATCTACGGGTTTAAAGAGAGGCAATTAGAAACCTGAAATTGATGCGGTGCTATCAAAACCTTCAATAGATTTTGCTGAATTTTGGAGCACTCAAATTATTTAAGTAATGCATAAATATTCCACAAACAAAAATATTCCAGACAAATCTAGAATTGTGATACACACATCAGAATAAGTCTAAGTGTTGTGTCTGCATTTATCAGGACCCCAAAGTTAGTGTGTAAATTTAGTCTGACCCCAAAACAGAAATAATCAGTGAGACAAATGAAAAGATACAGAAGAGATACAGAAAAGTGTGTATTCTATACATCTTGCTCTCAGCATGTCTCCACTGTGATAGACCAGGTGCCCCTCCTCATCATCCTCAACACTCCTGGATCTTTTCCTGCGATGGCTCCTCTGAGGTTTCGGAACACCGCCATCACCATCATCACCACCATCATCATCATCATCATTAACCCAAGAGAACCGTGGGGGACCAGAACGCGCCATTCATTCATTCACGAGTGGGGGGGAGAGAGATTCAGCCCATTCAGATACCCGCAGCAGTCAGGCCCGGCCACAGCCAACGCAAATTCAGCCCGCGAGATACACACAGGGCCCACCACATCGTGTGTGTTACAGAAGAAAAACAATGGCAACATATTTTCAGATGAGAGACTTTCTCAGACCATTAAGTAGACAGTTACAACAATTCAACATTAAAAAAACATTCTGTATTCCCCCTTCATGAAAATGAGCTGCTTTATAAAATATCTTACATGCTGTGGATATCAAACTAATGTTATATCTAACCCTTTTGTTTTTATTTTTACATCATAATATTAGCATTATATAACTATTCCATCCAACAATCTTCCTGTCATTCATTCTGCCAATACTGGAAATGAGAAACTCCCACAGTCCATATAACAAGAAAGTAATGCACAGATAGATGACTGTTACCGCGGCAAACAGAGAAGGACAGTGTTCATACCGAGTCAGAGTGAGGGTGTGAACGGCGGTGCCTGTGCCGGTGTCTGTGCCGGCTGCTCCGCATGCTGTTCCCAGAGGATTTACTGTAATGGTGCCAGTCTCGATCTCGCTCTCGTTCCCGGTGTCTCTCACGGGATCTGGATCGGTCCCGGTTTCTCTCCTTGTCTTTACAGGCAGCGTAGCCGTTGTGTTCATGGTCTCTGAACACTGCGTGTTTTTCACTAGTGTCCAGTCTTTCGTTTGAGCTTCTTTTCTCAAGGCAATGCCTAGTAAGATGATGAGAAAAAATATAAAAATAAATAAACTACGGGTGCTGACTCGTTGGTGAATGATTTTTTTTATATCCTTAGCTATCACACGGAGAGAGATCACACGGTGCATCAGTGTTTTCACAGCAAAAGAGTTAAGATGTCTTTCAGACTGAAAGAGAAAGTTGTGCTGTTACAGAACCTGGTATTAGATTACTTTTACTCTCTCCTTTTAAATTATTTTATGCATATTTTAATAATTTGCTTGTTATTATTATTGAATAATTATAAATGTTTAAGATCATGTCTTCTTAAGTGTATCACACTGATACATTTACAATTTAATTATACAAGTAATATTAATTATTCATCATGTTCATTAATCATGTTCAACTCCTGTACTAAACTCCTAATTAATTACTCCTTTTATAATTTTTTTTTTTTTTTTTGCCAGTGGCCAGTCGCATGGAGCAGAGGACCTATTGACCACCTCAGTACACACTGCTCTCTATTTTAGAAAAGGATTTCCTCTTCACACCAGCCATCTCAGTCCCTACTGAAAGAGTCTATTCATCAGCAGGGGACATTGTAAATGTACAGAGATCTCAGCTTATGCAAGAAAACACAGATATGCTGATATTTCTTTTTAAAAATGTAAAATCCCAGCAGTGACAGTTTTAGTTTGTTTATATTAATAAGTCTTCTTTAGCTTGTATTTTTCTCTTTTTTTTTAAATAGCAATTAAGTCACTGCAAAAAAAATATTTTGCAAAAAGTGTGCAGCATTTGAGAAAAAATAAAAAGGCTCTTCACCCTAAACTTGTTTAAAATAATTTTGTTTAAAAAAATCATGACTGAATCGTGAGATTAGCATCGTGAATTGTATCGAATTGTGAGATGAATCGTTACATCCTTACTAATAATACCTACAGATGTACACTGCTAAATGTAGAGATCAGCCAACAATTATTCACAATATTTTTTCCAAACATTTAAAAACATTTATTGCATAACAAATTCAGAGGTAAATAGAGCCATCTTGTGGGTGTTTTTGAGAATTGCACACAAGAATGCCATAACACTGTCCTTAGGAGAAAATAGCTCAACCGTTCCATTGTTTTGCACTAATACTCTTAATTTTTATTATATACAAGATATAATTTTTTTTAATATATTTTTTATATATAATTTTCTATATAATTTTTTTATATGTAATGATAATTTATAGTTAGAGCTCTATAAAATAAGAACAATCAGACAGGGTCTGTCAAATCATGCCTTGAATAAAATACTAAAAGAAGCAGTGTTTAGGTTAAACTTACTTGTCATGTGCTCTACGTTCAGCACTAGTTTGCCAAAGTGATGTTTATCATTATTTCGGTTCAGTTCTTGCAGATACATTAAATGTCATGTTATAAAATAATTTCCAGGAAGCTTCCATGAAAGCAGCAAACTTGTCAAACCAGTATCACACAACACACTGTCAACAGATCCCACATAAGGCCAACTGGCTAAAGCTCATTTGCGCCTTAAATTAGCAACTTACCGGATAAGATTTAGACATCTAATGTTACTATAAGATGTCCTCATACCATTTGCTGACAGAGTTGCCATGTCCACTTTTAACAAGTGACCTTCAGCTATCAAAAAAATAAAACACTTTCATTCTTTTGAGGGTTTTTTTTTTTATATGGTTGGGGAAAAAGCAACTTTGTTTTTGTAAATTTAATCTCATGGTTTTCCCCAATTCATTGACTGGTACAGTTTGATCTCCACTAACAAAGTCAAAGCTGGTTTTATATTACCACGTTCGTAATTTTTGAACAGTGTCATCTTGTGACACGTCTCTATATTTTTTATCACGCTACTTTGAGAATTTCAGTCTGCAATCTTATGTAAATATGACTTTGAAACAACATTAGCTCTATGTAATTGACTGTGAACAAGGTTGTACTTTGATAGTCATTGGCTGCTAATATGATTTTATCATTTAGAATTTGCAAACCAACTTTATCCAGATACTTTGAAGGAAAAACAAGTCAAAATGCATGTGATGCAATTTATCTATCCATTAGCTGACATTAATAGATGTGAGGGATGACTAGGCCCACAAAGAATCTGCGTGCGAAGAAATCTGAAGATTTTTAGCCCATCATTGAGTCTACGCATTCACTGGTGTGAATTTATATTTATTCAGTTTTTTAAATTAACTTAACTAATATTTTGTGATTTAATAACAGTAATATTAAATGTTCATATGATTTATTAACAATACAGCTTGTAAATTAATATTTTCTGTCTTTCAACTGATATATAATATGAGAGACTTACTTTGTTAACCAAATAAGTGAATCTAATTGGAATTGCCTTGCAAACATTAAAAGTTAAAAAATGATATATTTGTTTTATATCATGTATTAAGTTTTCAGTCCCGACACTCCTAAAATCATTCTGCATAAATCTGCATATTTTTTTACACAATTCTCAACAGAAATAGCAAAAAATGTCTGAAGATTCTGTCTGGCACTAGGGATGAACTTCTTTTATAAATATTTTACATTTATCTTAAATGGTTTTGCTAACTTTTATGGCTCTTTAATTTTATTATAAATACGTGGCTATATTATATAGGTCATCTCTTTTTTCATCTCTGGCTGGAAAAGTAAATAACACGTTGCCTAAATCACTTTTTTTTGCAAAATACTTCTGTTTTTGCTTTCTAAATTGTTTAAAGTTTATTATGATTAAGATTTAGCAACTGATAATGTATAATACTCATGAATATATATATATATATATATATATATATATATATATATATATATATCACTATGCGCTTGTTTATGAATGTGCAGTTACGTAACATTATTTGTTTCGTAATTGTTTGCTAGTTTAAAATGATATAATCTACGTGACATTATAGATGGCCAGCGGGTGTTTGTGATTCTCACCCGTCGCTGTTCTTGTAATGATGGTGATGTTTTCTGTATTTGTTCTCTCTCTCGCTGCTGTGCGAGTCTCGTCGGTGTCTCTTTCTGGTCTCCATTATTCTGTCTTCTAGACTCAACTCCCTCAGCCAGGGAGAGCGCTCTCTCT
The DNA here is from genome assembly GCF_052040795.2 of Danio rerio. Classification (NCBI taxonomy): domain Eukaryota; kingdom Metazoa; phylum Chordata; class Actinopteri; order Cypriniformes; family Danionidae; genus Danio; species Danio rerio. The sequence goes on from NC_141034.1 coordinate 7,557,465, forward strand.
GCGTCTGTCTCATCTGATAAAACAAACAAAACACAGCTGAAACGTCTTAACATTCACTGTAAATAACATTATGTGTCGAAATGTGCATATTATAAATGTACCATCTGTTAAAACGGCGATGCTTTAACGTTAACGTTACATTCTTTGTTCTAAACACCTCGTGTTAGCAAAGTCTGTCAAAAGCAAATTATTTCATTTAGACCGTCTTAAATAGCTTTAAAACTGATTTAAACACGTTTTGAAACACTAAACTGCTATATGAGACACTTTTTACACGCTAAACAACAAGAAAATGTCGACGACAACAACTCAGTCCACAACGTCAAGCAACGCTTGCAACGCCTATAACGTTATGTAAAAAAGCAATGAACGTATATAAGTTAACATACATACATTTCTACATCGTGTGGAAGAAAGATAAGCTAATAACTAAACTATTTCTTTACCTGGTTGATGAAAGTCTCGTTTAAGTATTTCGAGATCTGCTTCGGTAAACGGCGAATTTATTTCCGTCTTCTTTGATGCAGTTGGTGCGGTTCAAAATGGTGTCGGCTGAGCTGGTCTGGAATGTTCGAGAGCTTATGGAGGTTTACGTCACCGGATCTGAAGCGCACTTGTAGGGGCGCGAGAGAAAATAGTGCAAGGGTGTTTACCTGTGAGGGTTGTATTTTTAACAGTCTATGTTTGTACTTTAACTACTGTCAAAATCATTTTGTAGTCTTTGCTTCTGTACATTGACTGTATCCTTTTATTTATTTTAAACTCGAGAACAAAGCTCTACAGGTAATCTTGTGGCTTACAGATTATAAAAATTCACCAACACAGAAAAATCCTAGCTATTCCAAAATATAAACCACGTATTTATTTCTTTAGATAGGCTAAATACGATATAAAAAAAGGTTTTGTAGTCTAAATGAGGGTGACACTGTGGCTCAGTGGTTAGCACTGTCCCCTAGGTTGCTGGATTAAGTCCCGGCTGGGTCAGTTGGTGTTTCTGTGTTGAGTTTGCAAGTTCTCCCCGTTTTTACGTGGGTTACCTCCAGGTGCTCCTGTTTCCCTCACAGTCCAAAGACATGTGGTATATCTGAATTGAATAAATTTAAGGGTTGTAGCTGGAATGGGATCTGCTTTGTAAAACAAATGTTGAATAAGTTGACGGTTCATTCCACTGTGGCAACCCCTGATGAATAAAGGGACTAAGCCGAAGGAAAAATGAGTGAATGGAAGGTCTCATTCATTTTCTTTTTGGCTTAGTCCCTTTATTAATCTTGGGTTGCCACAGCAGAATGAACCGCCAACTTATCCAGCATATTTTTTTTGCAGCGGATGCCATTGCAGCTGTAACCCATCACTGGGAAACATCCATACACACTCATTCACACACATAAACTACAGCCAATTTCATTCATTCATTCATTTTCTTGTCGGCTTAGTCTCTTTATTAATCCGGGGTCACCACAGCGGAATGAACCGCCAACTTATCCAGCAAGTTTTTACACAGCGGATGCCCTTCCAGCCGCAACCCATCTCTGGGAAACATCCACACACACATTCACACACACACTCATACACTACGGACAATTTAGCCTACCCAGTTCACCTGTACCGCATGTCTTTGGACTGTGGGGGAAACCAGAGCACACGGAGTAAACCCACACAAAGGCAGGGAGAACATGCAAACTCCACACAGAAACGCCAACTGAGCCGAGGTTCGAACCAGCGACTCAGTGACCCTCTTCAATTTGGATGATTTTACTGCAGTCAGGCTTTGAGGAGGTATAAATGTAGAAATTTAGAGAGGTATGTGTAACTGTTTTATCACAAAATTATTGTTTTTCATAATTGTGGCAAACTTTGTGCATGTGTAGGTTAATAAGGGTTGACCGAGCTTCATTTTTATTTTGAAGTTGATTCAATTATTGGTAGGGACATTTAAGTAATTGGTAGATATTGGTGGGAACATGTCCCCTCCGTCCATGCCAATTCTACGCCCTTAGTGTGGATGTTTCCCAGAGATGGGTTGCGGCTAGAAGGGCATCCGCTGCGTAAAAACTTGCTGGATAAGTTGGCGGTTCATTCCGCTGTGTTGACCCTGGATTTATAAAGGGACTAAGCCGACAAGAAAATGAATGAATGACTATACGGTGGAATTTACTGCCATGTGACGGGGCGCCACCTGAAATCTTGCCTAGGGTGCCATATTGCTTAGGGCCGGGCCTGCTTTATTACATGGAATCTTGATGTTGCTCATGTTCATGTAAGTGTATTAATAAAGTAACCAGTATGATCAACTCTACACTTCTATCGTAGCCTATACTTTTATCTCTTTTTGTTTCTTTTTTGTTTCCCAGTTCTGGGTTGCGGCTGGAAGGGCATCTTCTGCATAAAGCATATGCCAAAATAGTTGGCGGTTCATTCTGCTGTGATAAATAAAGGACTTAGCTGATGCAAAATGAATGAATAAATGCTTCTTTTTTACACTATATGATTTTTAAGCACTACTAAAATCCGACTGCAATGTTAAAAGTTATCAAAA
>NC_141034.1:7567500-7652500 GCF_052040795.2 Danio rerio
GAATGAGGGCAAGCACCTTTACACGCTGGACGGTGGTGACACCATCAACGCCCTGTGCTTCAGCCCCAACCGCTACTGGCTTTGCGCTGCCACTGGACCCAGCATCAAGATCTGGGTGAGTATATATATGAATTATTTTTGTTTAGTGAATATTACTACAAGCAAAGTGTTTGTCGAGTTTGTATTTTTAAGGTTTAGTTCACCCCAAATAGGAAACTTAACTTGAGTGGGTCCAAACCTCCCTTCCTCTTTCTTTTTTTCTCTTGAGCAAAAAATGTTTTGAAGAAAGCTGCAAACCTGTAACGGCTCACTTTCATAGTAGTAAAAAATACAATAAGAGTCAATGGTTACAGGTTTTTAGCTCAATTCAAAATAAACTGAATAAACAAAAAAAACACTTTTTTTTCCTTGAACAATGTTTTGAAGAAAGCTGATAACCTGTAACCATTCACTTTCATGGTAGGCAAAACACACTAAGTGAATGGTTACTGGTTTTTACCTTTTTTCAAAACATCTTTTTGTTCAAGAGAAAAAGGAAACTAAGGTTAAATTGATTTATTCATCTTATTTAGAAGAAAGCTAAAAACCTGTAACCATTGTTTTGAAGAAAGCTAAAAACCTGTAACCATTAACTTCCATAGTAGACAAAACTAATACTTTGGAAGTAAATGGTTACAGGTTTTTAGATTTTTTTTTTTTCAGCTTATTTTGACAAGAAATCTGTAACCATTGGCTTCCATAGGCAAAACAAATACTATGGAAGTCAATGGTTACAGGTTTTCTGCTTTCTTCAAAATCTTTGGTCAATAAAAAAAAAAAACGGGTTAAAAAAATGGTTTCAGCTTTTTGAAAAAAGCTAGAAGCAGAAAACCTGTAACCAATCAAGTCCATAGTAGGCCAAACAAATAATGAAAGTGAATGGTTACAGGTTTTCTACTTTCGTTCAACTTTAAAATAAATTAATGAATGTAAAAAATAAAAAATAAACTTTTCAAAAAGCTGAAACCATTTTTTAACCCGAGTTTTCTTTTAATTGACAAGTTTTTGAAGAAAGCAGAAAACCTGTAACCATTCACTTCCATAGTAGGATAAACGCATAGTATTGAAGTCAATAGCTACAGGTTTTTAACTTTAAAATAGATTGTTGATTAGAAGAAATAAACTCGTAGATGTTTGAAACAAGTAAATGACTACATTTATGGGCAAACTAATAACTGTTTAAAGTGATACACAAGTGTTCAGTGATGGAACTTAATGCCTTCTGTAACTCTGTGATGATAAAAGAGGCTGTTTCTGAGAACTACTGTCTCAAGTGTGTGGAATCTTAATGCTCTTATTGCAAAGCTGACTTGAGTCTGTTTCTCAATAGGATCTGGAGGGCAAGATCATTGTTGATGAGCTGAGGCAGGACATCATTACCACCAACAGCAAAGCTGAGCCGCCTCAGTGCACATCTCTGGCCTGGTCTGCTGATGGACAGGTGCGTTTCACTGCAAACTTTATTCTACATCTGGAGTAGTCCTTAAATTTGTTCTTGTACTCTCATCCCCCATTGATTATTCTCAATCACATAAACATCTGAATCCTTATGGTGACACTCCTGCAATTATGAGGGGACAGTAATGTGCTTAAATCAGAAGTGAGGTGCTTCTAAAGCAATGCCTGATTATTTATCTATTTTTATTTCCTCATCACAGACTCTGTTTGCTGGCTACACTGACAACCTGATCAGAGTGTGGCAGGTGACCATCGGAACCAGATAAAGCCTTTTCTAATGTCTGAATAAAATCCTTTTAAAAAGTGATAAAGTCGAGTTTTTATTTCTTTGCTATTCAACTTTAAAGATGTCTTTGAGAATTTGCTGCTAATTTACTCCGTTTTTTTTATGGTAAAATATTAAAGATGTTTGGCCAAAACCTTTTATCTTTGGTGATATGATGCAAGTTAACAGCTTCTGGGAATTGTAAAGTTAACCATATGTACAGGCAAAATACAATCCATGGTTCCTGGTGGTACACTGAACACAAATACATTCTGTAAGACTTGCAAATGAGCTGTTTTTTGCTTTTCCAGGATTCTGCAACCCATTGTTAAGTAAAAAAAAATAAATAAATAAAATGGATGCCTAGCACTGAGTACAAAAAGAAACCAGGTGACATTTTTAACACCCATTTAAAGTTTCACCAGGTTGCTTTTTTTTTATTTTTAAGTTGCCTCATGCTGAAATCACCTGCTTGTAGTAAACTTGAGCCACATTTGTACGTAGTCTACCTTTCATTCATTTTCTTTTCAGCTTAGTCCCTTCATTCATCAGGGGTCGCCACAGTGAAATTAACCGCCATCTTATCCAGCATGTTTTACTCAGCGGATGCTCTTCCAGCTGCAACCCAACATCCATACATAATCACACACACAGACCGTTTTAGCTTACCCAATTCACCTATAGCGCATGTCTTTAGACTTGTCGGGGAAACCGGAGCACTCGGAGGAAACCCACAAGATCACGAGGTGAACATGAAAACTCCACACTGATCCAGCTGAGGCTCGAACCAGCGACCTTCTTGCTGTGAGGCGCTACCCACTGCGCCACCCCTAAAACGTTAACTTTGCCAAGGAGAAAAGTAGATGTATTTGAGGCCACTAGATGGCGCAATTGTATGTCGTGACCATGGACTGTAACCTAGTAACGACGCTAACAAACCAGACTGGCAGAAGAAGCGACATGATGGAGACTCCTGTGTGTGTTATTGCTAAGTAAAACTGTTAATTGTGCTTCCAATGTGGGTGATTTCATTTTTTTCACCTAATGGTTTGCAGCACATTAACTTGGCAATTAACGGAAGATTAAACTACCTTTTAAGAGTTGGAAAAGCGTGTAAATTGACTGATGAAAGAAACGTTAATGGAGAACGACGATCCCCAGAAACTGATGCCCGAGCCTCGCATCTTTGTGGAGAGAACTTTGGCTTTAATCAAACCTGATGCTATCCACAAAACCGACGAAATTGAGGATATTATTCTTCAATCTGGTTTTACGATTTTGCAGGCAAGTATAATCAAACTCATTTTAATATGCTAATGATTTTGCCTCTGCATAAATAAAAAATTAAATAAGTCATGACGTCATGTTTTTAACTATAGCTTATTAAACTAACTTATTGTTTCTTACTTAAAGTTTTAAGTTAAACAAGATATAAGTCAGTTTAATGTAATACAAGTTCAAACGATTCATAATGTTAATTCAACTCAAGTTTTTAGGCAAATTTACAGTGAGGCTTATTTAGACTAAGAAATCGCCACTTATGTATTTTCTAAAGTCTAGATGCTCCCCTAATGGTATAATCACTGATTTAAACCATTTCATAAGCTGCTACAGTATATTATGTAAAAACAAGGTTTAGAAAATGTGCTTTTATATTGTTAAAAGCACATAAATATAGAATAACATTATGCTGTTGTTATCAGAATATTGCAGATGCTTTAGCAAAAATATTACATTCACTTTGTGTTATTTTCATTTACCAGAAAAGACGGCTTCAGCTGAGTCCAGAGCAATGCAGTGATTTCTACGCTGAGCATTATGGGAAGCTGCATTTCCCCCATCTGACTGCCTTCATGAGCTCAGGGCCGGTGGTGGCTCTAGCGCTGGCCCGAGACCAGGCCATTGCCACCTGGAAAGCCATAATGGGACCAGTCAGCAGCATAAAGGCCAGAGAGACGCATCCTGACTGGTAATGAACATCACTGAATGAATCTGCGCAGGTGCTTTATTAACAAACTGACTGACTTATCTTTTCTAATTTACTGTAGTGACAGCTGTCATAGTGTACTATTTCCTGTTTCTTTCAAACTGCTGCTCAAATAAATGGAAATTAGTTTGAATTTTAAAGCATTTTATTGTAAGTCTTAAAGGGGTTAGTTAACACAAAAGTGAAAATGCTGTCATTTACTTTTACTTCCTTTATTCTGGTAATAACCACAAAAGGTTGTTTTGAAGTCAGCTGAAAGCTTGTAACTACTGACCTCTGTTGTATTTGTTTTTATGGGAGTCAACGATTCTCAAAGACTTGCAGCTTTTTTCATATTAATAGGGCTGGATTTGGAAAATATGCAATGTTCTGTTGAGTATTGCGATACCCCCATCTTGGATGAGCCCACAAGTGTAACGAAGGCCAGCTAGCGAAGTCCTATGCATGTAAATGTCACTCCTCTGACCTGAAAAGATGCTCTAGCAAAAGACACCAGGGGCCATGGTTTTTAATCCTCCTTGTTAGAGCAACCGACTCCCATGCAAAGAATCGGCAGTTCGATCCCAGCTCAGACTGGGTTGGGTAGAACCGGTAGGTTACAAGTGGGGGCTCGTCCGGGATGGAAGTGACGTTTAGGGGGTGAGTGTAATGATGGCCAGCTAGCAAAGTGCTATGCAGGTAAACCTCACTCCTCTCACCTCAAAAGATGCTCTAGCAAGAGACGCTAGAGGCTATGTTAGAGCAACCAACTCCCATGCAAACAATCGCCGGTTCGATCCCAGCTTAGACTGGGTTGGATGCAGGAGGACCGGTGGGTTACAACCAGGGTTTATCCGTGCCGGAACACGCCGCATCTGGATCCCGCACCTCGGAAATCTGAATTTCCCTATTTTCTTCTGATTTTACCAATCCCCCTCATCAACCATACTCCTCCCTCATCCGCATTTCACTTTCTTTCGCGGCTTACCAACCCTCTTCACTTTTGTCAGTGACAAACCCACGCTCTTCACCTTCATCCACGGCACCCCTGTACCATCCAACTCCCCACACTCTCCCTCACTCCCATCTTGGATGATCCCCTAAGTGTAACAGAGGCCAGCTTGTTTAACCCGGATTATACAACATATTTAACAGTCATTGTTTAACAATAGAGGTTAGCATGTAAACCTCTCTCCTCTGACGTCAAAAGATGCTCTAGCAAGCAGGCTAAAAACAATGGACTTCAGCGTCAATTGCTAGAGCATCTTTTGACGCAACCGCCTCCCATGCAAACAATTGCCAGTTCGATCCCAGCTTAGACTAGGTTGGGTGCAGGAGGACCGGTGGCTTACAACCAGGGCTTAATATGTGCCGGAACATGCCGCTTCCGGATCCAGCACCTCTGAAATCTGATGTCCTGATTTTCACCTGGTTTTACCGACCCCCTCTTCAACCACCCTCCTCCCCATCCGCCGTTCACTTTCACTTTCTTTCGCAACTCCCCAACCCTCTTCACTTTAGTCAGTGACAACCCCCTCCTCTTAACTTTTGTCCTTCGTCTGCGACACCCCTCTCCCATCGAACGCCCCCTGCTGTCCATTTTCATCCACGACACCTCTTCATCCTACGGTAACATGCCAGGTCCGTTACCCCGATCTGTTCCGGTACCTTGCAATTTACAAATTAAGCTGTGGTTACAACTGTCGCAAGAGCAACTTTAGAGGTCAGGGAGTGAGGTTCGCTAGCTGTCCTCTGTTACACTTACCCCCCTAAACCTCACTCCCATCTTGGATGAGCCCCCAAGTGTAATAGAGGCCAGCTGTGCTTGTAAACCTCGCTCCTCGGATATCAAAAGATTCTCTAGCAACAGACACTAGAGACCATGGTCTTTAGCCTCCTTGTAGAACAATCGACTCCCATGCAAACCGGTTCGATTCTAGCCCAGACTGGGTTGGGTGCAGGAGGACCGGTGGGATTACATGTGGGGGCTCGTCCGGGATGGGAGTGAGGTATAGGGGGTGAGTGTAACGGAAGCCAGCTAGCAAAGTGCTGTGCAGGTAAACCTTACTTCTTTAACCTCAAATGGTACTTTAGGAACAGAGTGGTCATGGTCTTTAGCCTACTTGTTAGAGCAGTGCACTCCCATGCAAAGAATCGCTGGTTCGATCCCAGATCGGCGTGGGTTACATTTATATTTGTTTATGTAATGATCATACTAAAATAAACAGGCAGTAATGGATATTTTTCTGGTCTAATAAACTTTTCTGACCTAAAAAGCTGTCGAGGTGTAAATATTTAGACTATGAATGAATGAATGAATGAAAACTTGAGCAGATATTCTAACTCTTAGTGGCTGTTGTCATTTTCCTCTTGTCTCTACTTACATCATTAAAATTTATTTTTAGCTCTAGGTTCACCTTTTTTAGCCAATAGCAGAATAGCATCTACTCGGTAGGCGGGTATAAAGATTTTCGTCTTGATTTCATAATTTTCATTTCGATGTATTCATAAAAAAAGTCAAGAAGTCTGCGATATGAATATTGTATATCAAGATGATAATTTTTTTAATTTATTTTGCTTCCCTGCTTCATACTATTATAGGTTGTTCAACAGAAGACAAAATCTCACAATGGTTTAAAATCACTTGAGCAAATAGAGAGTAAATACATTTTTGTGTAAACTATCCCTTTAAATAAATCAAACCTAATTTCTGTCATTGCAACCTACAGTTGAAGTCAGAATTATTAGCCCAAATTTCCACATATTTCTAAACATAATAGTTTTAATAGCTGATTTCTTTCATCTTTGTCATGATGACAGTAAATAATATTTGATTAGATATTTTAAGGATACTAGTATTCAGATTAAAGTGACATTTAAAGGCATAACTAGGTAAATTAGGCATGTCATTGTATATTGACGGTTTGTTCTGTAGACCAGGGGTTCCTAAACTTTTTAGCTCGCAACCCCCAAATTAACAATGCCAGTGACTCGCGACTCCCAATACCCTCTGAGGTGGTGATAAATGTACAAACGTGCACACACTTATAGGCCCAAATCTATTCTTCATTTAATTTTTGAGAATGCCACAGTGAGACTTGTGTTTGTTTTTAACGTACGTGAGTGCTGTAAAGGTGTCAGAAAGTTTAACCTGGTGCCATGAAATCAATCTGCTGCATCTGAAGCTATTGCTGTGTCTTTAATATAACATAATCTCCCCAGGGGTCACAATCTAATGGGAAAAAATAAAAAACGAAATGCTGATGGCTTTTATATTTGCATGTTGTTTTTTTATGCAACTGTTGACTATAATTTGGATTTTGGTCATTATAATAGTTTAATTAAATGAATAAAATTTTTGCAAATCACCAAGCGACCCCTTCTAATTGTCTCGTGACCCCCCGGGGAGGGTTCCTGACCCCCATTTTGGGTACCACTGCTGTGGTCAATCGAAAAAACTATTACTTAAGTAGGTTAACAATATGGACCTTTTAAAATATATATATATATATATATTAAAACATGTTTTATTCTAGCCAAAATAAAACAAATAAGACATTCCCCTAAAGAAACAAATTTTTTTTTATAGGAAATACTGTGAAAAAAATCCTTTGCCCTGTTAAACATCTTTTGGTAAATATTTGAAAAAGAAAAAAAAGTCACTGGAGGGCTAATCATTTTGACTTCAACTGTATATGTAATGCTAATTTATTTGATCTTAAAATTATTTTAATGTAACAATAACATTTTTTGTAACATATATTTCTGGGTGTTCAACTGAATATAAGTCTGAGAGCGAGGTTTGGCACGTGTGACCTGAGGAATGCTGTCCACGGCAGTGAAACCTTCTCTGCGGCTGAGAGGGAGATCAGGTTCATGTTTCCCCATTGTGAGTAAATATAATGAGATTAATTAATTGAAAGCATGTAAAAAAAAAATCTGATTATTATTTTGTATAACTATCTGTTTCAGCTGTGATTGAACCCATTCCTATGGGAGAAGCTGCCAAAGATTACCTAAGTCGGTTCATCAACCCAACACTTCTCGTTGGACTGACAGAGCTGTGCAAGATAAAGCCAGAGGACCCCTATGTGAGTGTTTTTTTTTTTTTGTATTAAAAGTTATTTAAAAGATTCTTTCAGATATGAATAAATAATTATAAATCATGGTAATTATAATTGTACTACTAATACACTTATTCATTCTGTTCTCTCTATTTTGTACAGTTTATACAAAATTATTTGCCCTCTTATGAAATTATTTTTAAAATATGTGTACTGTTTATTGTTATTTTAAAAAATGTTTTAAACATAATAGTTTTAATAACTAATTTCTAATATATATTTATATATATTTGTCATAATGACAGCACATGATATTTTACTAGATATTTTACAATATGTTAGTATTCAGATTTAAATTGCAATGAAAGGCTTAACTTGGGTTACTAGGCAAGTTATGGTAATTAGGCAGGTCGTTAGACAACAGTGCTTTGTTCTGTAGCCAATCATTTTTTAAAGGGGCTAATAATATTGACCTTAGCAGTTTTTTTTTTAATTCCAGCTAAACTAATATAACATAAGACTTTCTCAGGAAGAAAAAATGTAATGGGAAATACTGTAAAAAAAAATGTACTTCCTCTGTTAAACATCACCTCTGGGAACATCACAAAAAAAAAGAATACAAATTTTAAAGAAGGGATGCTAAGTTTATTTTCAAGTGTCCTGAGTGACCACCTGACGAAAGTCTTGTCGATCCTAGTTGTAAGAGCCACAAATAATAACCTGACTTCTAGTTGATTATTTGGAAAAGTGGCAAAAGGTAGATTTTTCCAATGAATCATCTGTTGAACAGCATCCCAATCATCATATATACTGCAGAAGACCTATTAGAACCCGCATGGACCCAAGATTCTAACAGAAATCAGTCAAGTTTGGTGAAGGAAAAATCATGGTTTGGGGTTACATTCAGTATGTGTGACAGATCTGCAGAGTAGATGGCAACATTAACAGCCATCTACTCTTGGAAATTTCTTCAGCAGGAGAGCGCTCCTTATACTTCAGCCTCTACATCAAATTTCCTGAAACCAAAGAAGCTCAAGGTGCTCCAGGATTGGTCAGCCAAGTCACCCAACATGAATATTATTGAGCATGTCTGCGGTAAGATGAAAGAGAAGGCATTGAATAATAATCCAAAGAATCTTGAAGAACTTGAAGAGTCTGCAATAACGCTTTCTTTGCTGTTCCAGATGACTTTATTAATAAGTGATTTGAGTCATTGCAGAGATGTATGGGTGCAGTCCTCTAAGCTCATGGGAGGCATACACAATATTTATTCTATATTCTATACTGTACATTATTTCTGTTAAGTGACAAGACTTTTGTTTAAGCAAAATTAGACCTTACTGTCCTAATTAAATAATTAAAAATCAAGGCCTGATCATATTTTATTTCAGTAAAATAGGCATAATCTAGAGGCCTTTGCCTTTCATATTAGCCACTTCTGAGACCAAATGATCAACTAGAAGTCAAGTTATTATTTGTTGTTCCTAAAGCTTGGACAAAGTGACAATTCATCAGACATGAATTATTTAAATGTGTTCATTGCATATAACTGATCCCTGTTCGACTTTGTTTTAAAAAGAATGTAAGGGATTTTTTTTCTCTCTTCAGATAAAACCATTTAATATTGTCCTAAGAGGGATCATTTTTACAGATTTCCCATTTCTATCTAGGATCCAAGATAAGAATCTATGTTGTAAATGTAGTCCCATTATAGGTGATACAAATTAATAATAACAAAAAAGCACTCAATAAGAATCACTTGACCCTGGATGGATGGCAAGACATGGGATGTCCAAATGAAAGTCATTCTGATCTGCATTTAATTTTCTGAACAACTAGGCCGTGCCTTTAAAAAAATCTATTTCATTTGTCTTTACAGACATGGCTTGCTGACTGGCTGATGAACAATAACCCTAACAAGCCCAAAGTATTGGATGGAGCAGCAGTAGAGGAGGCAGCCTGATTTCCTTATTTTAAGCATTTGACCTAGAATGTGTTCATATTTTAAATTATTTTGGTATTTTCCCCCTCATACTGTTTGAAAATGCCTTGTTTAAAACATTAAAGAGTTGTTTCTAAACGGTTATGTGCACGTGTGTTAGCTTTATATAGCTCATTTAAATGAAAGTGGGAAATGCTAATTTTCATTGTACAGTACTATCTTATCCAACGTCCTCAGATACATTTTAGTGTATTCTTTAAAGTTCAGAAGCAAATAAACAATCGTTCAACTCACAGACGATGTTAAAAACTAAGCTATGAAATAATATATTGATATCGAGCATGCAAATATTATTAAGGCCTAACGTTATAGCGAATGTAGCCACAACCTCTCTGCATTGCTAATAGGCTAACGTAACGTATTCAAAATTCTAATGTAACCGGTTGTTTCTTGTATTATCTTTATTGTGGACTGCTTATATAGACATATTTGTATTATTCACGAGTGGTCAACAGCACATTTATAAGCCAAAGAAGAACAAAGGCTTCTTCCCCCACTCGACACGAAGGTTCAGAAGAAGCGCGTTAGGGGGGAGGATTTCTGTGACGTTTACAAGACGCGTTTGATTGGCTTATAAAATGATAGGCGTTCAAAGTTATCCAATTAAATTCGCCGTTACTGAAACTCTTTTATCTTCCAGCCAGTAATATAAAACCAACCGCTTGTCGGCGCAATAAGGAAGGGCCCACACCGCGGAAAGCGTTCCACGGAGACTTTTCACTTGCTGCTGTTACGGTAAGGTTTTAAACAGAAAATAACGATTTTTGGCACTTTTAGTGCACATATTTCGTCGTGTTAACGTTTACATCTAATCTCACGCAACTAAACGGTCAGTATTGCTAAACTGAGACCGTGATATGTTTACATTCTTGTTGCGTATGAAAATGTAGGAGCCGCTGTTCAAAATGGTGGGGTGTCTGCGTTACATAAGGCGCTTCCTTTCGTAACCATTTCCCTCGCATTTTCCGCAGTTTTTAGGTTTTCACATTCAACTACCACCATGTCAGACGCCGAGCAGCAGTATATGGAAACCTCACTGAACGGCCACGAGGGTGAGGATGATTTGAACGGAGCCGGGCAGTACGATCAGGGCAACGGGGATGCGCAGGCCGGGGCGCAAGGAAACGCCGGTGCGGACGGGACGGCCGGAGACGATGGAGCGGACGGCGGGCAAATTGATGCGAGCAAAGGAGAGGAAGATGCGGGGTATGTCCGAAAAATAAATGTGCTAAAAAGTCGGTCACTAAATCCTTTGTTCCTCCGCGTCTTTGTTGGCGCCATGTGTCGTTTGTAGGGGGATGGGCGCGTTGGTGAATTGAACCTAAAGAGGACTCTTAAAATGAGCCACTAAATTGTTTCCTCATGAGAATTGTTTTTATTTTGTGTGCTTTAAAATTCCTATGATTTATTGGTGTTTCTGTTTAGAAGTATAAAGGACATGCTTTTATTTTTTCATTGAAGAAACGGGGAAATGGTGAAATGTGCTCTACCACGCCCCCTCCCGGTCTCATCCCGTTTTTTTCCGCTTGATTTCCTCAGGAAAATGTTCGTCGGGGGCCTCAGCTGGGACACCAGTAAAAAGGATCTTAAAGATTATTTCTCTAAATTTGGAGAGGTGACAGACTGCACCATTAAAATGGACCCAAACACTGGACGTTCAAGGGGATTCGGGTTCATTCTTTTCAAAGAGCCATCAGGTGTAGATAAGGTGAGCTTCAGAGTCCATGAAAACCTCTGGTTTTGTTGGTTTTCCGATGTAGTTAGTTAACATCTGCTATTTTTGCGCAGGTTTTAGCACAAAAGGAGCACAGACTGGATGGACGACAGATTGACCCCAAGAAGGCAATGGCAATGAAAAAGGAGCCAGTTAAGAAGATCTTTGTTGGCGGACTGAACCCTGAAACCACAGAAGAGAGGATCCGCGAGTATTTCGGTGCCTTTGGCGAGGTATTATGAGCTTCATTCCTTTATTTTTTATTGTATTCATTTTACATGTTACATTTAAGTCCCTAAGCTCTTGGTTCCATTTTTTTTTTGTTGCTGTTGTACACTTATTAACTCAAAGGTTTCTTCCCAACCACAGATTGAGACTATCGAGCTTCCAATGGACCCCAAGTCAAACAAGAGGAGAGGCTTTGTCTTCATTACCTTCAAGGAAGAAGAGGCGGTCAAGAAGATTCTGGAGAAGAAATATCACAATGTCAGTGGAACCAAGGACACAAGCGGAAAAGAAGGCCTTGTGAGTTTCCGTTGTCCATCTTGAGTTGACCTGAAGCCTTCATCATTTGATGATACTCTTAAAATTGTATAACATCAACAGTATGAGAGATTATTACTTTTATTTTGGTATAAATTTATAATAAAACGAGTTCTTTTTGGCTTTTTTTTTTTTCTTGCAGTGTGAGATTAAGATTGCACAGCCTAAGGAAGTGTACCAGCAGCAGCAGTATGGAGGTCGCTTTGGTGGAGGAGGAAGAGGAAGGGGGCGTGGAGGTTTGTACCATCTCTCCCTCTATCCTGTTTGGCTGTCTCGTCTGCCAGTCAAACTTTTGACGGTGTAAATCACTAGATAACCGCTTGTCAAAAATTAATCTGAATAGCCAAGCTCCCATAGTCACAATTTGTGATATTTGTAATCTTTTTCTGTCTATTTATTCATCCATCTCATTCAAATACTGGATAATATAATGAAGGATCTTCGAAAATTATGCTAGTCTTTAAAACGTAAAAATGTATATTCAAGATGGTCAAGATCACCATTTCTGTTTTTCTTCATGATTTTTGAAGACTAAGAATTTTGGTACTTAAAGTTCTGAAATAGCTCCAATATTGTTTTATTATTATTTTATTCATTTTGTCTTGAAGCCACCTAATAAATCAAGTTCAACTAGTTGAAAATAAATTGACTAATACTTTGATTTCCTTTCCAGTACATACAAAAACTTCCTGTTCAGTCCGTTTTAAATGATTATTGATGTATTGGTTGATCTCCGATCTGATGAATCCATTTAACATTCACGAGTCTTTATAAATGTTATGCCGGCAGATCTGAAGTAATTCTACATTGTTTTCTGCGTGTCTGTTTTCTAGGTCAGGGTCAGAACTGGAACCAGGGCTACAATAACTACTGGAATCAAGGCTACGGAAACCAAGGCTATGGCGGATACGGCGGGCAGCAAGGCTACGGAGGATACGGCGGCTACGGGAACTACGACTACTCGGGCGGCTACTATGGCGGATACGGCGGATATGACTACAGTAAGCACTGATTGTCCTTGCGGTTTCCCCCTCGTCCCCGTTGGGTTCTTGTGAATGCGAGGGACTCAAGTTCCTTTCTCTGCTCTTCTCTTACCCCCCTAGACCAGGGCAATACAAGCTATGGAAAAACTCCAAGACGTGGGGCTCACCAGAGTAGCTACAAGCCATACTGATCATGTGTAGTGCAGGTATGACTCCTCCTTTATCTTTTTTTTCCCACAACTCATGGTAAGGTTAATTTGGTTGTGTTGCTCCATTTTTGTCCCCAATTCATCTCCATTTTATTTTTTTAATTTGGCCAAATTCTAACGGGGTGGGTTTTTTTTTCGTGATCCGATAGGGTTGTAGCGGTAGATCATGATAGGCCCCATCTCTTCACTTCATCTTTTTATTTTTACATCTTTTACATGTTGATCTTTGTGACTAAACTTGTCGCGTTTTTCGTTTCAGGTCGTAAAGCTGCCGAGCAGGAACCAGCGGTCTGGTCGCAGTGAACGTTGGGATCTTTTACTTTTTGGAAGTTGGCAGAATCTGGACTTCTGCTTCATTTTGTACAGAAAACAAAAGGAACTGGGGGGGCGCAAATGTCACTTTTCACATTTGTTTTATTTTACTTTTGTTTTTTGTTTTTGTTTTATTTTCGTGTTTTGTGTCCTTTTTACATTTCCAGAAATGGAAGTGTTATTTTTTTACTGTACTTTTTGGTACCTTTTTGAATCTAATGTATTGTATGGTTGTATTTTACATCATGGCTGTGTCTATCACATCTAGGCTCAGAGCTCTCTAAAAATGCTTTCAAAATAAACATTTTTGGTTGATTTTTACTTCTTTTGGTTAGTGTTCCTAGATGATTTCCTTTTCTCCCCCTAGTGTCACCTGTGCTTTGTGTTGCATGGCTTCACGGTGAGATGAAAAGGGATTTCTTTATGATTGTAAGCTTGTCCATTTTGAAATCTGTTAGCGGCAAGTCTTGGTGACATTTTTATTCTTTTAATTTGTTTGTTTTTTTTCCTCTCCCTGTACTGCTTTTAAGGAGACTTCCTCCCATCGTGTTAGATATTTAAGAGTGGCTTTAATAGTGATTAAACTATACCTCAAAACATACACAGGTAAACTGTAACACGACTCTTTCTGGAAACACTGGATACACATTCCTCCAGTGTCTTGGACAAATTTCAAGAAATAAACTTGATTTTTAAGATGTCTATTGTATGTCTAGTGATTTCGCGTCTTAATAGTTGTCTTTTAAACTAAATAAGATTAAAAGTGATTGATCTGGCAGTATTAGTGTAAAAGGAACAGTGCTGGGCGAAGTACACCAGTAGTAAAAGTACTAATAACATGAAGAGTTACCACATTTGAGTTTACTCAGCAAAACCCATCTGCACTGAATGCTACTAGGTAATTCTAGTGTGCTAGAAGTGAATGTAACCCATTATACCGTATAGGGTGGTTATGGAAAGGATAAGTCTTGACACATTAGGAATGCTGAAATACTAGTTTTGCATCTTCTAATATGACTGCAGGGATGATGTATAGGCGTTATTAGGCGTATTTGTGGTTGAATTTGTATTTTAACATGGGTAATGTTTTTTTGTTAAACTTATTTTAAGTAGAAATTGTAATTTATGTAGTTTGAAGGCACTAACTTTATTAGTTCTTGCACTTTTTTACATTTTTACTGAACTACACTCTAAATGTTGTGTATTGATATGATGACACACAAACATTGCAAAAAACAACTTAATATACAAAAAACAGCAATGTTTAATGTTTGAATTGTATCATGTAATTTGTTTTGTATGAAATTGACTTTTTTTTTCATGGTTTGTTTGATGAAAACACTATAACAGCAGGATTACGATGTTTTTATACTGCCAAGCCTTTACACAGCTTATATACTATGTTTTATTTTTTTGGCCTTTTATTGTCAGAAATTAAATTATGTAATTATAGCTTTTATCTAGTTGCTTTTGGAAT
The DNA here is from genome assembly GCF_052040795.2 of Danio rerio. NCBI lineage: Eukaryota > Metazoa > Chordata > Actinopteri > Cypriniformes > Danionidae > Danio > Danio rerio. Next base: position 7,582,533 of record NC_141034.1, read on the forward strand.
GATAATTATTGTAAAAAGTGCTATACAAGTAATATAAGTGCATTTTCAATAATGGGTGTCACATCGAAGGGTAACAGATTTTACTGTTACAAGATATTTTGAAGAATGCTGGAGGAAAAAGCTGCCATTGACATCCCAAGTAATAATGTAAGTCAATGGCTGCTTTTTTTTCCAACATTCTACAGTATATCTTCTTTATTTAAAAAAAAAACAGGTCTGGAACAAGTGGAGGATGAGTAAATAACTAGCAGAACTATCCTTTTAATATCGCTCATCTTGAGTTTGTTCCATGATGATCGGCTCCCAAATACACAATGTAGAATTGATTTAGAGTTAAAATGTACAACATATAAAAAAAAGTAAATAAGTAAAGAGACTGAATAAAATAGGTCATTCACTTATTTTTGATATAAAAATGTCAAATACAACTTAAGATTCCAAGTGATGATATGCTGTCAGATGATTATGCGCACTATATCTTCAATTAATCGACAACGATGTACTGTCTGTATATTCATCTCTATTTATTACTATATAATCTTGAAAAATGACATTGCAAGAATGCCAAAAATGATTTTTTTTTTTTGTTTTGTCAAATTATTTTTGATTAAATCGATATGCTGATAAAACAGACACACACCGTAAACACGAATAAATGTTTTCTTTTTTTCTCGATTGCAGAGGCTTGATTAATTATTTCGTTGTATACTGTAATCTGAGGGCGGTCAAATCACATCAGAAATGCTGAAAACTTTTTTTCTAAAACCGCGGGGCGGGAAAGAGACAGTAAAGTGTAACTTATAGCCTAAACGATTAAGTGAAAGCATTATTTTCTTGTCCACCACTAAGACTAACTACAGTAAATAGGTTGCTGCAGGGTCATGGAGGTCAGCCAGGAGTGTTTTATAGCCGTTGAGAAGATTTTCTAATTCGCTATACCTGTTTTGAAGAAATGTACGTCGATGAAGACAAACCCTGAGATGAAGAGATTTTCCCACCTGACGCTTCTTTCACTTCTGCTTTCGCTGGATTTCTATTTAAAGCAGCTGCAACTTTTCCGTTCCAGATTTGTTTTCATGAAGCTGGTAACCTGTTGAAGGTCTGAAGTGATTTCCCCCACAATTTCAAACGTTCTAGTTCAGTGGTTCTCAAACTGTGGTACGTGTACCACAAGTGGTACGCAGGCTTCCTTTAGTGGTACGCGGAGGAATGAAATATGTCATGTACATGCCACACACATTTCAAAATGTATCAAAAATGATGGATATAATATGCCATATATGACATATAGCCTATATTTCTGAGGTAATCTGCCACGTTTTTTTTAACTGCAGAGTTGTAGCTGCTTTATTGGGCCTACTACGCTACTGTATTTCAATACTGCTCATTTTGGTGGTACTTGGAGAAACAATTTTTTCTGAGGTGGTACTTGATGAAAAAAGTTTAAGAACCACTGTTCTAGAAGATAACTGAAAATGATAGTTCTATTTATTTAAAGTTCTCTCATTATTATTATTATTTTTTCATTAAAGTGTCTTTCATCTCTTTGTCAAATAGTGTGTATGCTAATGCTAATCAGTCTAAGAGTGTTGCAAATTCATATCGCAAATAAAGATTATTTAACATTTGTTATCCATAGCTGACACAGCTAAATGCTTTTTTGTAAATAAAGAAAAAAACGATTATTTTTGTGCAAGTCTGATGTCTGAGAAAATGAAGTTGTCACTAAATTTATCAGTTCTTTTACTTCACTGCTAATATTAAATAGGCTACAATATATACACTCACTGACCACTTTATGTACATCTGCTTGTTAACGCATATTTCTAATCAGCCTAAATGGCAGCAAGTCAATGCATTTAGGCATGTCATAGGTCAGAAGAGAATAGCTAGACTGGTTCCAGCTGAAAGAAAGACAACAGTTACTCAAATAATCACTCATTATAACAGAGGTCTGCAGAAGAGCATGTCTGAACACACAACATGTCCAACCTTGAGGCAGATGGGCTACAGCACCAAAAGAGCACCGGGTGCCACTCCTGTCAGCTAAGGACAGGAAACTGAGGCTTAAATGCACACAGGCTCACCAAAATTGGACAATAGAATGTTTAAAAAACGTTGCCAGGTCTGTTGAGTCTCGATTTCTGCTGAAACGGTAGTGAAAATTTCTGCTGATGGTCGGGTGAGAATTTAGTGTAAACAACAGGAAAGCATGGATCCATCCTGCATTGTATCAACAGTTCAGGGTGGTGGTGGTGGTGTAATGTGTGGGGGTTATTTTCTTGGCACACTTTGGGCTAATTAGTATCACTTGAGCATCATGTCATCACCACAGCCAACCTGAGTATTGTTGCTGACCATGTCCATCCATTTATGACCACAGTGTGCCCATCTTCTAATGGCTACTTCCAGCAGGATAACGCTCCATGTCATAAAGCGTGAATCATCTCAGACTGGTTTCTTGAACATGTCAATGAGTTCACTGTACTCAAATGGCCTCCACAGTCACCAGAGCTCAATCCAATAGAGCACCTTTGGGATGCGGAGGCATGGGAGATTCGTACCATGGATGTGCAGCTGACAAATCTGCAGCAACTACATGATACTATCATGTCAATATAGACCAAAATCTCTGTGGAATAATTCCAGTACCTTGTTGAATCTATACCCAGGGGCGCAACTACACATTTACTGAGGGGTATGCGGGTTCAAATTTTGTGTGATCCCTCTTATTTTGGCAAACTAATAAATAAATTAATCAATTAATAATAAATGAAGACAAATTTTCAGATTAATCGTATAACTTTTGACATTATGTATGATTTGACAGTTTATTTTGATAAAAATAAAAACAAATCTAAACATCTACATGAACACTTTAGGCTGTGTGACTGCATGGTATTGTGTTAAATGATTTTGAATTAAACAATAACAATATCATATTCGTATAAAATGCAAAATAATGTTTTTTAACAAAACATATTTATTGATTTTTATTATTTGATAATATAATAATATTATTATTTGTATTATTTTTTAATAAAGATAATTTAAAAAATAGTTTTGGCACAATGGCGCCCCCCCTCATGTGTGGCCTCTATGCGCCGCATATACTGCATACCCGCTTTTTGCGCCACTGTCTTTACCACGAAGGATTAAGGCAGTTCTGAAGGCAAAAGGCATACCATCCGGTGTACCTTATAAAATGGCCAGTGAGTGTATATAGACACACCCATACCATATAATAATCATATACAAAAGTTAAATTTTGATATCACATAACATTTACAATTTTTAAATAGACTAACATCTAATTCATAGCAAATATTGCAATTAGTCATTAAATTCAAGTCATAATTTACATTATGACATCATTGCTGTTGTCCTGTTCCATGACAGCCCTAATGTTGTATTTCATTAGGACAAAGCTCTTTTTGAAAACAGAAATGTAGTTGGTAACACTTTACAATAACAGTACATGAATAATGATGTATTAATATGTAAACTAAACATTACTTTATTATGAATTAATGGTGCGCTAAGGTATGCACTAATCAAGAATTAACTTTACCTACAACACGAGTCACATGAGTTCATGTGTGAATGACGGCTACCTTAATTACTCGTTAGTACATGTTGTTAATTAATGTATTAATTAACATTTAAGTTTAAGCTAAATGTAACCAACATGAACTCATGAGCCGTTAATGTATAGTTATGTCATGACTTTACTTGGAGGGGCACATCACTATTAACTCATCCTTAACTACTCATGAACTCCTGTTCATGTTGATGTTGACAGAACACTTCTCTATCGTTATTCAGTGTAAACTCACTAGTTGGACGTGCGTAAGGTGTTCATGAGTAGTTAAGAATGGGTTATTGATGATGGTCCCCTCCAAGTAAAGTCACAACATTATTATACATTAACATATCATGAGTTCGTCATGGTTAAATTAAGCATAAACTAATGTGGTAATTAATACATTAATTAACAAACAATCATGTACTAACAAGTAATTAAGGTAGCTGTTATTCACACATGAACTCATGTGACTCATGTTGTAATTAAAGTTAATTCCTGATTAGTGCATACCTTAACTCATCATTAATTCATAATAATGTTTGGTCCCACTTTATATTGTGGCCTTAACTAATATGTACTTACACAGGAATTAATAGTTTGTTACAATGTACTTATTGTGTAAATACATGCATTTACTGTGTACTTATGCTTGATTAAATACATTTATGTAATTACATCTGTGAATAACTTTTGTAATTACATTTGTAAATACACTGTTGACCATCCCTTACACCTTAACCCACCCTTAAACCTACCCAAGCCACCAAACTTGTCGATAACCCAACCTCTATCCCAACTCAAATGCATCACAAGTGTTCTCAAATACAACACGAGTCACATGAGTTCATGTGTGAATGACGGCTACCTTAATTACTCGTTAGTACATGTTGTTAATTAATGTATTAACATTTAAGTTTAAGCTAAATGTAACCAACATGAACTCATGAGCTGTTAATGTATAGTTATGTCATGACTTTACTTGGAGGGGCACATCACTATCAACTCATCCTCAACTACTCATGAACTCCTGTTCATGTAGATGTTGACAGAACACTTCTCTATCGTTATTCAGTGTAAACTCACTAGTTGGACGTGCGTAAGGTGTTCATGAGTAGTTAAGAATGGGTTATTGATGATGGTCCCCTCCAAGTAAAGTCACAACATTATTATACATTAACATATCATGAGTTCATCATGGTTAAATTAAGCATAAACTAATGTGGTAATTAATACATTAATTAACAAACAATCATGTACTAACAAGTAATTAAGGTAGCTGTTATTCACACATGAACTCATGTGACTCGTGTTGTAGTTAAAGTTAATTCATGATTAGTGCATACCTTAACTCATCATTAATTCATAATAAACTAATGTTTGGTCCCACTTTAAATTGTGGCCTTAACTAATAAGTACTTACACAGGAATTAATAGTTTGTTACAATGTACTTATTGTGTAAATACATGTATTTACTGTGTACTTATGCGTGATTAAATACATTTATGTAATTACATCTGTGAATAACTTTTGTAATTACATTTGTAAATACACTGTTGACCATCCCTTACACCTTAACCCACCCTTAAACCTACCCAAGCCACCAAACTTGTCGATAACCCAACCTCTATCCCAACTCAAATGCACCACAAGTGTTCTCAAATACATTATAAACACAGTAAGTACATTGTATTTATTTTTTTAATGTAAGTACATAGTAGTTAAGACCACTTAATATAAAGTGGGACCTAATGTTTAGTTTACATCTTGATACATCATCATTATTCATGTACTGTTATTGTAAAGACGTCCCATGTAGTTGAGAACATGAGTCTGATTCCAGGGACAGACGAGTCTTCGCTGAGGCCAGCTTCCAGCCTCCACCGCAGTGACTGCACAAGACTTTTGGCCAACGGAGAAATGAAAATGAAAATGGTGGTGAAATGAAATAGTTGTGAAATGAAAATGGTCGTGCCCCATGAGTCTGGTTCTCTCAAGGTTTTTTTCTTCACTCTCCTATCAGTTGAAGTTTTTTTTCCCTCTCTGCTGTCGCCACTGGCTTGCATAGTTCAGGATTGGTAGAGCTACGAATCGATGAATTTGCTCTTCAGTGTTTGAACTCTCAGTAATGATTAAATCACACTGAACTGAGCTAAACTGAACTGAACTTAAACACTTAAAACTGAACTACACTGTTCCAGTTACTATGACCATTTATGTGAAGCTGCTTTGACACATTCTACATTGTAAAAGCGCTATACAAATAAAGCTGAATTGAATGTAGTTTTAGCAATAGATACGATTTCGATTGCAACTCTAAAACCCAAATAAAATATCCTAATATTTTGCACAAACTCCAAACAGAACACAGGACAAGTATTTGTTTGTTTCTTTATTTCAAATCAAAATAATAAAACCTGAGGAAATCCAGGCAAACGAAACACCAGGAAACCCCTGAGGGCACACAGTGGTGAATATTTCATGTTCTGATGTGCTTTCTTGTTTTTAAGGCGAAACACCAAACATATGTAAAAAAAAAAAGACATTCATTTGGCACGTATTCAGCCTTTACCGTTCAACAATCTATGTTTGCTGAGATATATTGCTCAGAAATGAGAGATTTGGCCTTTTGGTTTGTTTTTTTCCCCGGCTTACACACAATGCTACATTTTCTTTAAAAAAAAAATAAGAGAAAGAAAGTAGAAAGTACCATATGTACAATAAAGGTTTTTAAACACCGCCACTGATAAAGAATCATGTTTCTTCTTCTGGTAAACGTCTCACAAATACTTTGAAAGAAATTAATAATACAGCGTTCGGCTCATGAAAAGCCCTGTAAATGTGGTGAATCTGTGATGTCCGCTGACTGTGAGAGAAAAACAGCAGCATCTCCACTGATAAAACAGAGAAATCTCCACAGGAGGTACAACAAACACTCAGATGTCCATCTCAAACTGGCTGTCGTCAGCTAAAAAAAGAAAGAAAGAGACTGATTAGGGTTTCAAACAGACTTTACACTACAAACAAATAGCATGATTTGTTTAAGGAGATCTTTTTTTTTTGTTTTTTTTGTTGAAGGTTTAGAAGCTCGAGGTCTTTGTACGCATACTTTAGAGCATTTTACCCTTCAACATCTTATTTAACAAAATAGTTTTGCAGAAAAATTAAATTTGTATTATTAATAAGAAAGTTATTCAAATGTACTATTAATTTGATTATATTTATTAACATTTTATTGTATTTATATTTTTTTGTATTTAACTGCTGCAACGACTTTTCAAAAAATTTATTATTATTATTAATATTATTATGCTTTTTATGAGGGCATTTAACGCAGTTCCCTGAAATTCTCATTTTATTGCATCTACACCTAATATTGCAAAGCGTAATGCAATCATTTAGACAGACCGATAGATAAAACAGTAGAACAATAAAAAGAACGGTAGAACAATACATTGATTGGTAGAACTTTAGATAGAACAGTCGATGAATAGAACTATAGATAGATGGATGATAAAACGATAGATACATGGATAAAATTATGGATGGATGGAACAAAAGATGGATGGATAGATGGATGGATGCATAGCAAAATAGATGATAGAACGGTAGATGGATGAATAGAATGATAGATGAATGGAACAATAGACAGATGGATAGAATAATAGATAAATGGAATGATAGATGAATAGAACAATGGATGGATGGAACGATAGATAAATGGATAGAATGATAGATGAATAGAGAACAGTAGATAATTGGAAAGAACGATAGATTGATGGATGCAACGTCAGATAGATAGATGATAAAACGATAGATTGGTGAATGGATGGATAGAACGGTAGATGGATGAATAGAATGATAGATAGAGGGATGGAACGATAGATAAATGGATAGAATGATAGATGAATAGAACAATAGATGGATGGAACGATAGATTGATGGATGGAACGTCAGATAGATGCATAGAAAAAAGATGATAGAACAATAGATTGGTGGATAGATGGATGGATAGAATGCTAGATAGATGAATAGAACAATAGACAGATGGATAGAACAATAGATAGATGGATCGAACGATAGATGGAATGATAGATAAAACGATGGATGGAATGATAGAGAGATAGAACAGTGGATGGATGGAGCAATAATCCAGCTGTAAGAAATGATAGATAAAATAGATGGATAGAGTGATGGATGAATAGAATAGATGGATGGATAGAGTGATGGATGAATAGAATAGATGGATGGATGGATAGAACGATGGATTGATGGATGGAATGATAGATAAGGTGATATGATAGATGAATAGAATGATGGATGGATGGATGGATGGATGGATAGAATGATATAGAATGATAGATGAATAGAACAATAGACAGATGCATAGAACGATGGATTGAGGAATGGAACAATAGATGGATAGAACAATAGATAGATGATGGGATGATAGATCACTGGAATGACAGCTAAAACGATGGATAGATAGAACAATAGATAGAACGATAGATAGAACGATAGATAGATAGAACGATAGATAGATAGATAGATAGATAGATAGATAGATAGATAGATAGATAGATAGATAGATAGATAGATAGATAGATAGATAGATAGATAGATAGATAGATAGATAGATAGATAGATAGATAGATAGATGACTGGAATGATAGCTAAAACGATGGATAGATAGAACAATGGATAGATAGATGGATGGCTGGCTGGTTGGATGGATGGATGGATGGATGGATAGACAGACGACTGTATAAATGATATGGTCCTCTTAGTTCTTCCTCTTTATTAAAATCGTATTGAATATTATTCTCTAGCATTTTCTTTGGGGTGCAGTAGTTTCTTTTGCACTGTGATCTTAAGATATTGTTAGATTTGGCTTTGTTACTGACTAATCTAATGTCTATATACACAAAAATCATATTGTATAGCATCATATGGAAAGTATTCATTTAAAAGAGAGATCCTTTATCTCTTATATATTACTTAATTTATATTATAGAACAATAATAACCATTTTCTATAGTGTTTAAGCACTGAAACTAACTGATTAACTGTGAAAATAATGTGTTTTAGGAGAAGCCTGGAGAACTTTACGTTTCCTAGAAATGTTATTGCAGACAGAACAGATTGTTTGTTTTTCACTTTCTTTTTTTTTCTGGAGCAGAAAGCGGTTTTACCTGCCAGCTCTTTCTCCTCCTCCAGTTCCTCTTTGAGCTCCTGCAATTTGGACACGGGGTGGAGTGAAGGAATGGTCACTCCTGGAATCTGGGGCAAACAGCAGGGTGGAGTCCGGGCGATCGGAGAGTTCCTGCAGTCCAGGAGGAACTTTCTGTCGTAAATGATCCTGGTTCCTGGAGGAGGGAGAGCACACTTATTGCAGCAGCCAATCACACGATTAGAAAAATGCATATATTTACATTAAACACTGCAGATTTATTTAAGATTTAATGTCGTGTTAGCAATGATAACAGCTATATTCAAGTCAAAACAGCAAGATTACATCATCCAAACAGTCTGATTTCAATTAAATATACTTATTAAATATATTTTTCCTAAAAATAATCACTATAAAAAAGTTTAATGGTATAATACAGGGGTTCTCAACCTTTTGCAAACCTCCCAAACTGGTTCATTGCAGTTGCCCCCCACCCCCCAAACACCACCACCACAGACAGACAGACAGACAGACAGATAGACAGAACAACTAAGTGGAGGATGGACGAATGGATGGATGAACTGAAGGAAGACAGACAGATAGATATGTTTTTAGGCCCACATTATTATTATTATTATTATTATTATTATCATGAGTATTAGTAGGTCTATGATCATTACTGTAGCCTATATTCTGACTAGTTTATTCGTTTTTTATGTATATAAACTAAATACGACCTCACGTTATTATGTTTGCAGCCTCTGCAACTTCTGTCTGTCATAAAAATTTATTCGGATGGTTCGATTTTCTGCATTTTTCGCATTTGTAGCAAATATTTTGTGGGGTGTTTTAGACAATTGAGAGCCACATGACGAATATGAAAAAACGAATACGACAGTTTCGCACTTAGTCAGGGTGCAAGGACCTTAAACCTTTGAGGCTTGCACAGCTTCTCGAGGAGAATTAAGACAAATGAGCGCCGTTTACTAAAGTCTCTGAGCGCAGCAAACACAAATAAACTAAATTGACATACTGCAGTTCAGTTTCAAAATGTGGTGTTTTGTGATTTATAACATTTGAATACCGTTCAGCAACATACATCACACAACCTGACGACCAAGAGGGCTGACAACTGACCATCACTTAATATACCATATATAATATACCACTTTATATAATCCCCTCAAGATTGAAAATGCGACACTGATTTCATATGACAGTTCAACAAACAAGTTAATAATATTAAGTCACTTATATTTTTGATGAAATAACTGTTAAAGTTTATTTTTGTAGCAAAAATAGATCCGATGAATCCAAAAAAAAATAAATAAAAAAAAATCACAAATTTGCTATTTTTTTTTTCTGTTTTTTTTTCTCCTATCCTGTAGCCTTCCTGGTTGAGAACCACTGGTAGAATATATATACAAGGGCTTGTAAATGGGTTGACCTATAGAGTAACTTTCCAGGTATGCGTTTTTACATTTACTTCTGCAGCCCTTCATTGTGTCCCTGCTAAAAAATCCAGCTTAAACCAGCCTAGGCTGGTTGGCTGGTTTTAGCTGGTTGACCAGCCTGGTTTTAGAGGGGTTTTGGCCATTTCCAGGCTGGTTCTCAGCCATTTCCAGCCTGGTCTTAGCTGGTCAGGCTGGAAAATGACCAGCCAAATCCAGCTAAAACCAGCGTGACCAGCCTGGTTTAAGCTGGATATAGCTGGTTTTGGCTGGACTCCCAGCTTGGCTAGGCTGGTCAAGCTGGTTTTAGCTGGTCATCTCCCAGCCTGACCAGCTAAGACCAGGCTGGAAATGGCTGGAAACCAGCCTGGAAGTGGCCAAAACCCCTCTAAAACCAGGCTGGTCGACCAGCTAAAACCAGCCAACCAGCCTAGGCTGGTTTAGGCTGGATTTTTCGGCAGGGGTAAGAGGAAAAAAATGCCAAATATAAAACTAGTGAACCAAGACATTATATTACTATGTAGCCTTTCTTATGTGAGGAAAAACATGCACAAAAACAAGCCAAATGTTTTAGCAAATGTGGCTTGAACTTTGATTTTTTTGTCATTTTAATCAAGTGAACAGCAGTTGTAATCTATTTAACAAAACAAAAGCGAGATAGCAGAACGATAGCCACTTCACATGTCCGTGCTATCAGAATGTAAACAAAGACTGAAGCGTTTGTCATTTTGCATGTAAAAAGGCAGCACTGTCTCCTACAATGAGAAATGGGGTGAACTGGATTGCTGGATCAGCACCTCCCAGTTTAGTTCCAGGAAATCTGAGAGCGTCTGCACGTGAGCCACGACTCCACAACCGCATGTTTGGAGAAGCTGTGAACAGCCACATGGTGCTAAGCTAACTAGCGCAGCTTTGGTTTGTTTATGAATTAAACGCTTAAGGGTAATTCTCCCAAAAAAATTAAATATACTGAATATTTACTCACTCCCCAAACATTTTTGATGTACTTTTTCTATTATTAAATAGATAGTGATATTTAGGGAAATAACCAGTCACAGGCTTAGTAAGACAATCTTTTATTTTTTTCACAAACTCTTTTAAAAATCTGTCACAATATCTTGATTTGTGTTCAACAGGAAAAAAGTTTACAAAAGTTTTGAAGCAGTATGAAGCTTTAAATTCATAGCCTAACCAAAGCATGCTAGTTAGCTAGTGCCATGTGGTTATTCACATGTTTTGTAAGAAGTTGTGGAGTAGAAACAGAAGAAAGAAGATTCAAACAGGTTCAATTTTTTTATTTTTGGGCCCTGGGGACTCCTTGATGTAGCAAGGTTCAAACTCATGTTTGGAGAAGCTGTGAAAAACCACATGGTGCTAGCTAACTAGCACAGCTTCTGTTTGATTATGAATGAAAAGCTTATGGGTAGTTTTCTGAAAAAAAAACTAATCATTTACTCACTATTAGCTACTCCAAATAATTTTTTATTATTTTTCTCCATTAAACACAGATAATGACATGAGGAGAAGAATGGTTTTAGCTGGTTGACCAGCCTGATTTCAGAGGGGTTTTGGCCATTCCAGGCATTTCCAGCCTGGTCTTAGCTGGTCAGGCTGGGAGTTGACCAGCTAAAACCAGCTATGTCCAGCCTAAACCAGGCTTGTCAAGCTGATTTTAGCTGGTTATTTTCCAGCCTGACCATCGAAGACGAGGCTGGAAATTTCTGGAAAACAGCCTGGAAATGGCCAAAACTCCTCTAAAACCAGGTTGGTTAGCCAGCTAAAAAACAACCAACAAGCCTTGGCTGGTTAAGCTGTCTTTTCCCAGAAGGGCAGTAAGCCAGTGACATGCTCAGTAGGACAATCTTTATTATTATTATTATTACTTTTTAAACAAAATCTACCTTTTAAAAAATGTGCTTAAATATTTTTGGATCACAGGGAATCCACAGTGTAATTCTGGAGAAGCAATGATCAACCACATGGTGCTAAGCTAACTAGCGCTGCATTTGGTTTGTTTATGAATTAAACACTAAAGGGTAGTTCTCCCCCCAAAAATAAAGGATATACTGACCATTTACTCACCATCGGCTTCCCCAAAAGCATTTTAGATTTTCTGTTTCTATTAAACACCTATAATGATATTTAGAAGGGGTTGGAAACTGTAAGCTAGTCACATGCTTGGGACGATCTTTTATTTTGTTTCACAAAATCTACTTTAAAATGTGTTTGAAGCTGTAAACAACCACATGGTGCTAAGCTAAATAGTGCTGCTTTAGTTTGTTTATGAATTAAATGCTTTTAAAAGGGGAATGTCTCCCAAAAATGAAAATATTCTTTTTTTCTTAAACACAAATTTATTTAGAACAATATTGCAATTTGCCATTGACATGCACAGTAGGATTTTTATAACAGTCAATGGCTAATCAAAGTTCTTTGTGCCTAACAGGAAAAAGAAACTCGGTACGTGTTTTGCAGTGAGTAAACTTATATTTTAATTTGTGAGAGAACTGTTTAAAAGCTTTCAGTAAATGAACAAACCAAAGCAGTGCTAGTTATCTTAGCACCATGTGGTCCTTCACAACTTCTCCAAACATGAGAGTGTGGAGTAGAAACAGAAGAAAGAAATTCAACAGGTTTGGAGGGCGAGTAAATGATGACAATTTCTATTTTTGGGCCAGAAGGACTTCACCATGTAGCAAAGTTCAAATTCGTGTTTTGAAAAGTTGTAAACAACCACATGGCGCTAGCTTAACTGGTTTGACTATTAGTTAAACACTGTAAAAGGGATAGTTCACCCAAAATATCTTTACACTCACAGACTCACTCGTTTGTTTGGTTTTTTTTTACTGTTGAGCACACATGAAGATATTTTGAAGAATGTTAGCAACTCTTAAATATCTTCTTTTTCATTCAGTGGAAGAAGAAGAAGAAGAAGAAGAAAAAAAAAAGTCAAACAGCTTTGGAACAAATTTACAGACATGTTTATTACATGTTTGGGTGGACAATCCCTTTAAAGCTTTTTTTTATTGTCTGTTGTGCTTAAAGATCTACTGTACCCAACAGTCGTTACTAGTGGCTGAAAAACATGTTATGCAACCTTTAGTGCAATGCGTCCTGGACAAAAGGGGTAGAGACGGTGGGGGGAGGATCAGGGTGTGGACAGAGATGTTGGCTGGGGTTGAACCAACAGTAGGCACACAACGGTGAACTGCTCTGGACAGAGGAATGCAAAGACCAAACCCAGCCAAGTCCTGCTCAAGCACATTTTGTTCGGTGACTGCTCTTCAACGTTATCAAATTTGTATAAGATAAAGTGTTTGCATTAAACTTGGAGCATTCCCCCCCCACACCCACTCACGTTTCACCCCAAAAATCAACAGGAAAAGGGGAAATTACAATTTGTATAAAAATAACTAAACCTAAATATGCTAATTTATCAATCTCAACTAAGAATGCATTTCATAAACAATTTAAAAAATGACTAAACAAAATTGTGTGTAGAAAGAAATTCAGTGGTCCCTCACTATAACACGGTTCGCAGCCTCGCAGTTTCATCAATTTTTTTCCCTGTACACAGGGCCGGATTAACCAATGGGCCTTATGGGCACAGGCCCAGGGGCCCGTGCGCACTAGGGGCCCCTGCGAGGGGGGAGAAAAAAAAGACAATTTCGGAGTGTCTTTTTTGGCTAATTGCAAATAGCGCATCTAGTTGGAATAAGCTATTCAGGGTTTACGCCCATCGATGCCTCATTGATAGAGACAAGATAAGTAAACAGCTTGTTAGTATTACAGCCGCAGTGGCGCACCTTGTAAGGAACGCAGCATCATCTTCTGACGCGATTAATTATGAAGTCGGTTCGAATCCACCATCAGCTGAACTCGTGCTACTTTTTTTTCTCCCCGTTACATATCAGATTGGAAATATATTTATTTTTAACAGGAAGGAAACATTTTTTTAAAAAAATAATGCAAATGTGATATAAAGTCACAAGTGTCTGGTGGGTATTTAATAATGTTTAGCCTTATTATAGGCGCCTCCCACTCTGCAAAAACTATATTGCTCAGACAACTGTATTTCCTCTGAGCAAAAAAATCGCGATCACATATTAATATTATTATTATATTTAAACTGCCTTTTTTTCGTTAACTAAACAGAATGCTGTAATTGGTCAAGCGCGGAAACGTCAGTTTTGTAATAACCCGCACTAAACGGAGCGGAGTTACGTTAGTAAGTTATCTGTCATAGATCAAAAATGAGTGGACAAGTGGATTTAGCAAACGCGAGAGAAAGAGGAGAGGAGGCATCTTTATTGAGGCATTTTCCATACACACCATCTTTAAACAGACCTATGATCAGGAGAATGAGGGTACAGAAGAAGACGTTATGGTAACTAACTAATGAGAAGCTAGCATTAACCAGGCGGAGGAGGCTAACGGCAGCGCAGCGCGGACTGGATTCATCGGGTGAGAGACAGACAGAAAAGGAGAGAGAGAGGGAGAGAGAGAGAGAAAGGCCCTGAAGAGGAGAGAGACGGGAGAGAAGAGGTATAGTGTGTGTGATTTCGGATACTTTTAGGTTTATAATCAAGTCTTCATCACGAGAAGAGTAGAGAAAATACAGGGAGAGGAGGAGAGAGACAGTAAATCAGTGTTTGTATTATGTAAGACTCAGATTCATAGAACTGGATTGGAGAAGCATTGTGAGTTATATGCCATGGCAATAATATGCTTTATAAGTTAGTAAAAGCAATACATTAAAATACCCTTAAAAAAAAAAAAAAATATATATATATATATATATATATATATATATATATATATATATATATATATATATATATATATATATATAGTATATATTAGTATTTTTATTCAATGCTTTGAAAAATAAGTTAAAACTTTGTAGACTATAAATACATATGTACTATATATCATTTATTTAAATATGTGGGCAACAAATTATAGATTAATTTTATTTAAAAATTATTATATTATTCTTATTTTTTAAATTCAACTATAGGGGTGCGGCCAGGTAGGGGGCCTTACAAGACAATGTGCCCAGGGGCCCCTGAGTTCTTAATCCGGGCCTGCCTGTACAGTACAGAATGCGTTCAGCTTGCCAAATTTACATAATTCTTCGATATTATAAGACTTTATCTTTGCAAGTTTTCACCAATTGTGGGTGATTTTTAGAACGCAACTCTCGCCATTAACGATGGATAATTGTATTACTAATAATAAAAAATGTATATAGACGTTTTTAAATGTATGCAACAATAAAAGTTGAAAACACAATTGTGAAGTTATTTTTGGGACCGCCTACTTGTTTTAGTTTTATTACGATAGTGGAATTCGATACCAATCCGTACTGAAATTTTAAAAACGTCCATTTCCCACAGACGTTTGACCGCGTTCTTAAACAGCAATGATTTGCCATTGTGTTTATTGCCAATCATAGTCATTTCTGTTGAGCATGAACACAATGGCTGTTTAAATATTTAGAGGCTGGTATAAACTTCTGCGTCGAGCAATGGCACCAGCCTTGTGCGCAGTCGTGGATTTACCCTTCTGCATGCTGTTTGTGTAACTCTGCAATAACACTTCCAAAACGCTAGCTGGCAGTAGGTGTTTATTTTTCTCTGTGTTAGTTTCTTTGCTGGTGTTTTGTTTTTTCTGAACGCTACCTTAAACGTAGCTAAAGCTTGCTCATTCAGAGGTGGGAAACTGGCGGACGTGCAACAACTTTAATCATGAGGTAAACATTAAACACCTGGAGCTCCTTCATGGGACTTGATGCTTGTAAACCGCTCCAATGAGCTCATGGCTCTTAGCACTGCCCACACTTCGCACAGCTACCAAGCCGAACAATCGCAGAGTTCGCGCCAAGCATCTTTGCGATGTGTAGTTACATTTTTTGAGAGGTACACATCAGCGTCTGCCTCAGCCACGGCAAGGCTATGCGACCGTGGAATGGCTGTGCCGGACCATACATGTGCGCTTATGCAGAAGTATAAATCAGCCTTAAGAAAGCGCTCAAATGTTAGCGAGAAATTTACGTTTTAAAAATTTTTGTACTCATGGGTATCGAATTACAGTTTTGTGACAACTTCAAATTATTTTGTTGAATCCACTAAAATTTGTAAAAAAAAAATAAAATAAAAAATAAACTATTAAGTTAACTTGAGTTTATAAGTTAAAATAAGTTTTTGTTTTGGGATAACCTGAAGGAATTGTGAGGAATCCAGCATTTTTTACAGTGTTTGTAGTGTTGTATACAGTAAAAAATGTTGGGTTCCACTCAATTCTTTAATGTTTTCCCAACACAAACCGATTAAGTTGACTTGACATGTTTAAAAATCGTGAGAATTGTGTTTAAGCTCATTTTAAATAAGTAGTTATAGCAAACAAAATATTTTTTTATAAATGAAGATATAATATATTTAATTATGTGGAAGGACTAGTAGAGTATTGTAAATGTATTTATTTCCTCTTTGTTTTGTGTAGAGAAACCTAATCTGAAGCTCCATCACGGGACTCGACACTTGGGCTTGCAGCTCTCAGCACCGCTCATACTTGTCACCGCTACCAAGCCGACAAATTACAGAGCTTGTGCGAAGCGTCGTTGCAATGTGTAGTTACATTTTCTGAGAGGTGCGCATTTGCATATGCGTCAATCACAGCCATGCAACCACATAAAGGCTGCACCGGACCATGTGCGGGAGCTTGATGTAGAAGTATATATCAGCCTTAAGGACGCGCTCAAATGTTAGCGGGAAATAGACGTTTTTAAATGATCGGTACCGATTGGTATCGAATTCCAGTAACGTGACAACACCAAATTATTTTATGTTGAATCCACTTCAAATTTGTAAAAAAATAAATAAATATAACAAAAAGACGATTAGGTTAACATTAAAAATTGTAAGTTAAATAAGGATTTATCTTGAGATAACCTGAAAGAATTGTGTGGAACCCAGCATTTTTTTACAGCAATTGTAGTGTTGTATACAGTAAAAAATGTTGTCTTCCACTCAATTCCTTAATTTTTTCTCAACACAAACCGATTAAGTTGACTAACATGTTTAAAAATCGTGAGAATTGTGTTAAAGCTCATTTTAAATAAGTTTGAAGAACGGCAAAGCAAAATATTTTTTGAGTGAATACTTATATAAATGTTCATATAATATATTCCATTATGTAGAAGGAATAACAGAGTGTCCTAACTTTTGTTTTGTGGAGAGAAACATAATCTGGGCACATATTTGGCAGAGATACGCAGTCTATAAACAGACACACACGCATGCTTTCACAGTCTCCACACGTTTACGGTCTATACACACCCAAACACATATATATAGACGTATATTTGCATGCCTCGGATCAGTTATTCAGCTTTCTATCCTGCTGGAGCCATTCATGACGATATAGTGGCCCCAATGAACCTCTATTCCAGAGCACATGGAGTCCTGTTATTCCTGAAATCCACCACAGCAGCTGTGAAGGAGGAGGAGGCGGCCTGTTTCTAAGAATTGCCTCCTCCTCTCCATGTGCTAGTTACAGACACATGCCAAACTAGGGGACAAAGGAGACACGGCCCGTACAGCAATGGGGTCAATCATTTGTTTTTCGCTCGATTAGATAAACTGAATGATTGAAATGTATCAATTTAGCGCCATGCGAGATGCAAATCAGATAAACAGACACTTTGTTACATAAGAAGCATGGCAGTTGGGCTATCTTACTGCAGGCATGCAATGATTAACTTGTTGTGCACAACAAAAAGGAATGTGGAGGAGTGAAAAACATGTATTAGCAACATTTGTTTGGAGTTTTGCTTGGTCGGGTCACAGCTTGGTTTACTGCCCAGTACATACAGTTGAAGTCAGAATTATTAGCCCCCCTTTGAATATTTTTTTCTTTTTTAAATATTTCCCAAATTATGTTTAACAGAGCAAGGAAATTTTCACAGCATGTCTGATAATATTTTTTTTTCTGGAGAAAGTCTTATTTGTTTTATTTCGGCTAGAATAAAAGCAGTTTTTTATTTTTTTTAATAACCATTTTAAGGAC
The DNA here is from genome assembly GCF_052040795.2 of Danio rerio. Classification (NCBI taxonomy): domain Eukaryota; kingdom Metazoa; phylum Chordata; class Actinopteri; order Cypriniformes; family Danionidae; genus Danio; species Danio rerio. Next base: position 7,600,808 of record NC_141034.1, read on the forward strand.
AAATTTTTAGCCGCTTTAAGCAATTTTTTTCGACAGTCTACAGAACAAACCATCATTATGCAATACTTGCCTAATTACCCTAACCTGCCTAGTTAGCCTAAATAACCTAGTTAAGCCCCTAAATGTCACTTTAAGCTGTATAGAAGTGTCTTGAAAAAATATCTAGTCAAATATTATTTACTGCCATCATGGCAAAGATAAAATAAATCAGTGATTAGAGAGGAGTTATTAAAACTATTATGTTTAGAATCGGGTTGAAAAAATCTTCTCTCCGTGAAACAGAAATCGGGGAAAAAATAAACAGGGGGTCTAATAATTTAGTGGGGCTAGTAATTCTGACTTCAACAGTACACATGTTCTGAATTAATTTATTGCATATTATACGATATTGAAGTGTTAACCGTGTTTTCAATTTTGGATATGATTGCCAAGTGTTTAATTATTGGAAATTAATTCAAATTACCAGGATGTTTTGGTTTCTTAAAATGCGTGTAAAACAGGGCATGATGTACTGTGGAAATTTTATGACATGGGTTTCTGCAGGTTTCATCAAGTCAAATTTAAGACATTAAGACCTTTATGAATAAGATTTTAGACTTATACTTATGTTGGACCAATGGAATTGGGTAAAAACAAATGAAGTGATGTCAAAACATAAAACCTCTAGCTGTATACACTTTTCTTCAATTCTTTTCTAGATTCTTTCTTTCTTTTGTTGAAAATTTATATATTTATAATTTATAAAAAATTTATAATTTATATATTTATAAGCACGTGTTGACCACGCAATAATAACAGTAACCAAACTCAGTGAAAGACTGAGGTAATTTTTTTTTTTTTAGCAATTTCTCCTTCCCCAAAGAATATGCCATAGTTTTTGGTGCAATCCCTGGCTGTATTATACCTTTAGTCAAATCTGGCCCCAAAGGTGCTTTAGATTTTTGACAACACAAACCTTTTTGTTGACCAAACTCTTCTCAGTTTTATGTCAAACAAATATATTCGCTTGGTTATTAATAGTTCTCGGATCTCTTTACCTGCTTGCATAGGTTTTTGGAATAATATATTTAGTGACCTGGATTGGGATCAGTTTTGGCTTCTTCCGAAAAAATCTTTCACAATTGCGACCCAATAAATACCAAACTAGCTAAGTTTAATAACAATATTTCCCCTAAATGCTCATTCTGTACTCGATATGATGAAACACTAAATCATTAGTTAGGGAGTGCACTTACTGTAAAGTATTTTTGGGTTGACTTTTTCAATGCTTATTTCCAAACTTTTATATCTCCCCAAATATTTTATTATTTGGTTACTCTCTGAATGTAGATCCTTCTCATTGTAAATTTATTATTAATTTATTGCTTTTTTGGGGGCTAAATTTTACATCCATAAATGTAAATTTTCAAAGAAACACCCTTACTTTTTATTTTCAGAAAAGACTTTGATTTGTATGTGAACTTTAAAAAAAAAAAACTAACAATTATATTGCATGTAAAACTGTCTCGATGTAAATCGTTCTTGTTCAATTTGCTGGAATTTTATGTATGTTACCCTTTTTGTCTATTTGTTCATAAAGCACAACATTGCTCAGTCATTTAAATAGAGCTAGTGTTGTTTTAAGATCATTTTACATGCCATTTCAAACAAGTATTCGACGTGGCGTGGTGTCGTCATGTTGTCTTTCAGTTCAAAAATGAACGAATGTGTGAATATAAAACCAACTTTCCTTTAGTCAGTAGTGAGACTTGAGGTAAAACTGGTTTTATATGTGCACATTCGTCAAGTTTAACGGTCTGTATATTGTTTACTACACTAATTTGAATACTCGGTGTGAAAATAGCATGTAAATACCACTTCAGAACAGCATTGGCACTATTTAATTGACTTTAAACGATGTTGTACTTTGATAGTCATTGGCTGATAATATGCTTTACCTATTTAGAATTTTTAAGTAATACTTTGCTGAAATTATATTAAGGAGAAAGTCCGAATGTGTGAATGTAAAGCAACTTTCCCTCAGTCATAGTGAGAGTGGGTCTTACCGCCAGGTGTGGTGGAGAAGAGTGTCCCCCCGGGGGTCTGACTGTAGCAGTCCGGCAGCTGAGACCAGTCTTTGAGGTGCAGGACCCGCGTGGGGATGGGACAGCTCTTGCTCTGCTGCGTGTTTGTGGACATCGTGCGTCAAAATGCGCTTTAAACTCTTCTTAGGCACGGATGTTGTTTTATTATAAGCGCTCTGCAACACGCGTCTAGTTATATGGTGTGCTACTTCAGGTCAAAATAAGCTCAACAAAGTTTTAAAAACATAAGAAAAAAAAGTCAGGGGTATTTTTAGCGTGCTGCTCTCGTGATGTCCGTCTGTCTCTCCCTCTCTCTCTCTCTGTATGTATGTGTGAGTGTCTGTCCGCCTGTGCTGAGCGCTATTTAACAACAGCGCAGACTACGTGACTCGCATCATGTGATATACGAGACTTGGGCAACAACAAAAACAGGCGGTGAAACACGCGGGGTTGCCAGATCTTGAGTTTTCTTTTTTTTTAACGAATGTTCTGCCAAGTATTCTATTGAAATGACTTTCCAGGAATATATGGGATTGGGAAGCCCACCCTTCTGAAAATTAAACATAGTTTTTTTGCAAATAAAACCAAAACACATGGTAATTGAAACCATGCAGTCACTAATTTGTTAGTTTCACCAACCATAACGTAATCAGGGTGGCTTAGTGGTTAGCACGATTGTCTCATAGCAAGAAATTCCCTGGTTCGATCCTGACTGGGTCAGTTTGCGTTTCCGTGTGGATATTGCATGTTCTCTGTGTTTCCCAGTACTGGGTTGCACTGAAGGGGCATCCGCTGTGTAAAACATATACTGCAAAAGTTGGCGGTTCATTCCACTGTGGCAACCCCTAATGCATAAAGGGATTAAGCCAAAGGAAAATTATTAAATAACATAATCAATGACAATGCACCAAAACATGCTGCATTTGTGCCACATAGAAATGCTTATTATCATATTTAAAGTCATAATAATAAATAAATATGAGCTATCAAGAGAAATTTATGAGTTTTAATAAAGGCTGTGATTTTTCCCCTCATATTTTAACCTAACAATCTTTTTTCAATTATTTTCCTTCTTTATTAATCTGGGGTCACCACAGCGGAATGAACCATGAACTTATCCAGCATATGTATGCATGTAGCGGATGCCCTTCCAGCTGCAACCCAGTATACTGGGAAACATCCATACACACTCATTCACACACTACAGGCAATTTAGTTTACCAATATAGTGCATGTCTTTGGACTGTGGGGGAAACAGAAGCACCCGGAGGAAACAAGGGGAGAACATACAAACTTGCACACAGAAATGCCAACTGACCCGAGAGGGGTCTGAATGCAGACCTGGTGCAGTGCAATGCTTTTTAATGCGCTCAGCTAACCCCACCCCTAACCCTCCTCATCACAGTGACGTCACTCGCTCCATTTGAGTGCATTGTGTCTGACAGTGCATCGCTGAGTAATGCAATCTCAGCTTGCATCATAAAGGCTGCATACAGATGCTATTGACACACCCAGCCAGGACTCGATCCAGCAACCTTCTTGCTGTGAGGTGGCAGTGCTAACCACTGAGCCACCGTGTCGCCACAATCTCATTCATTCATTCATTTTCTTTTCGGCTTAGTCCCTTCATTAATCTGGGGTTGCCACAGCGGAATGAACCGCCAACTTATCCAGCACTTTTTTAATCAGCAGATGCCCTTTCAGCTGCAACCCATCTCTAGGAAACATCCACACACACTCATTCACTACGGACAATTTAGCCTACCCAATTCACCTGTACCGCATGTATTTGGACTGTGGGGGAAACCGGAGCACCCGGAGGAAACCCACGCGAACACAGGGAGAACATGCAAACTCCACACAGAAACGCCAACTGACCCAGCCAAGGCTCGAACCAGCAACCTTCTTGCTGTGAGGCGACAGCACTACATCCTACGCCACTGCATCGGCACAGACTTTTTTTCTATTTTCTATTTTTTTTAGCATTTATTAATTTTTAGTGATCAAAGTTGACCCTTTTAGTGATTTTTATGTACTTTAATGCATTTTGTCGCAGTAGATATTTGTTTTCTTAGTTATCAAAGATGACCTTTAGTCATTTTTATGAATATTAAAACATTTTGTAGCAGTAGAAATCAAAAAGCTGTGATTCTGTAACTATTTTTCTCGTAATTTTAATTTGATAATCGTTTAATATTTTAAACGTACTTTAAATGACCTATTTTTAGCATTTTTTATTATTAGTGAGCAAAGTCGACTATTTTTTTGTCAATTTAAAGCATTTTGTTGGAGAAATTAAACATATTTATATCACTGGGTGACACAATGGCTCAGTGGATAGCACCTCACAGCAAGAAGGTCACTGGTTTGAGTCCTGACTGGGTCAGTTGTCGTTTCTGTGTGGAGTTTGCATGTTCTCCCAGTGGTGTGGAGTTTCCTTCGGGTGCTCCGGTTTCCCTCACAGTCCAAAGTCATGCGCTATAGGTAAATTGGATGAACTAAATTGGCCGTAGTGTATGTATGTGCATGTGAGAGTGTATTGGGTGTTTCCTAGGACTGGGTTGCAGCTGGAAGGGCATCCGCTGTGTAAAACATGCTGGAATAGTTGGTTGTTCATTCCGCTGTGGCAACCCCTGATGAATAAAGGGACCGAGCTGAAAGAAAATGAATGAATAACATAATCAATGCCAAAAACATGCTGCATTTATGGCACATAAAATTGCTTATTATCATTTAAAGTCATGATAATGAAATAATGTGAACTATTAAGTCGTATTTATGAGTTTTTTCCTCATCGTTTTAACCTAACAATCTTTTTCATATATTTAAATGGACTTATATCACATATATTTTTAGCATTTTTTAATTATTAGTGATCAAAGTTGACCATTTTAGTCGTTTTTATGAATTTGAAAGCATTTTGTAGCAGTACAAGTCAAAAGGCTGTGCATCACTAACAATTTTTTTTTCATAATTTCAATTTAATCATCTTTTTATTTTTCTAAACTTACCTTATATTACACATTTTTAGCATTAGCATGTTATTTACTGATGAAAGTTGACTCTTTTTGTCATTTTTAATGCATTTTTAAGCATTTTGTCCCAGTAGAAATTAAAAGGCTGTGATTCTTTAACAAATTTTTTCTCATAATTTAAATTTAATCATCTTTTTATATAGTTTTAAATTGACTATATATTACATATTTTAGCTTCTTCATTACTAGTGATTAAAGTTGACTCTGTTTTGTCATTTAAATTCATTTTAAAGCATTTTGTAGAAGCAAAACAGGTATAAAAAATATAATCATATCATAATTATGACTTTTTTAATGATGATATTTCAAAGCATTATATTTAGGCTATATCAAAAGTATCAAAACATTATAAGCAAGAAATTAGCTTCCATTAAAGTTGGATTTAAAAACAAAATACTTCAAATGGCTGTGAAGGGGCTTAACCTTCAGAAAAATGTTGTCTGTTGACCTCAAAGCTAATTTTACATGACCTATTTACTGCTGTAGTTGTTTATTTCTGTTTATTTTACTGCTAAGCTACCGAACACTTGGCTATACAGTTTAAACACTGTGATTTCACCTCTTTTTAGCAATTCAATGTATACTCTTCAAAAAGAAAAGAGAAACTATTGATCTATTTGTTTAAACTCTTGGCATTATATTGATATTAAAAATAAAGAATATAAATAATCAACACAGTAATACAGCTGTTTACGCTTGTAAAAGATTTGTTTTGAACTAAATTTGTGGAAAGAGTAACATCATTTATTTATTGGTTTGGTGCATAAATACAGAAATGTATAGTATGGCGGTTTCATGTAGGCTACTAAAATAATATAGCACACTAAATTTAGTTGTGTGTGTCATATAGATTTAGAGTGCTGCAGTTTCACATCCCAAACAGCAGGTGTCGACAAACGCAACTTTTAGTTCCCCAATCCAGTAAACAGCGACGATTATCGTGTGTGAGCACTGTTCAGCCTTTCGTTTTTATTATTATTTTACACATTACAGACACACACGAGAAATACTGTAGTGAATCACCTCATTAGAACATCACCTGGCATTGATTGAAGTGACGAAGCGTCTTTGAGGGGGGTTTAATACAAGGTAAGGGGGCTCAGCTAGCTCGCTAAGCTAACAATCTCGTTTCCACAGTTATGCAAAATAGCCGCTATTTATTATGTAAATGTGATTATTTACTGTCAACTATGTATGTAATGCATAATGGGATTATCTTGTGTGTTCGTTTTGACTGAATAGGGAATGTTTACATACATGGTTGATTGGTTTAGCATTTAAACAGTAGTTTCTTCTTTTATAATGGAGATACTAGATATTTTTGACTTGACATTTCGGTTCATGTTTTGTTTTTGGGTGTATATATTGAATAGTTCACCAAATGCAGTGATAGTGTTTTAATATAAACACAATAAGTGTCTGCATAAAGCTAACATAAAAGCAAGTTTAGTACTGTATTATAAATTGATTTATTGTGTGTTTTGTGTTTAAACAGGGTTGCTTCCAGCATGGCGGATGGAGAAGGTTTTGTGGTGAGAGTCAGAGGTTTACCTTGGTCCTGCTCTGTTGATGAAGTTCAGAGGTTTTTCTCAGGTAAAAAATAAAATAAAATAAATAAAAGTAAATTCCCATGTTTTGCTCTTATTCCCTGCGTGTTTAACTTTCTATCTGCATTTCAGAGTGCAAAATTGCAAGCAATGGGACAAGCATACACTTCACATACACACGGGAAGGTCGTCCAAGTGGAGAGGCATTTGTCGAGTTTGAATCGGAGGAAGATCTCAAAATTGCAGTGAAGAAAGATCGTGAAACCATGGGGCACCGTTACGTAGAAGGTGGGCAAATGTATTTCCTTGGCACTTACTGCTTGGGATGGATCGGTATAACATTCTGATGGTATGAAAACCTTGGATAAAAGTTTTTATGGTATTGTGATTACCGCTTTAAAATAAGTTATTTTAAATGTCAGGGTTATAAACAACAGCTTTCCCTCCCCCATTTAACACAAAATGTTTTTTTTTTAGGAAAAAAATATTATTTTGGAGCAGTAAACATTTTAGGCTAAATAATTAAAACAAATCATAAGCTGTGTCTCATTTGAGAGGCTGCATCCTATGAAGGATGTATTCGAGGGGCACTCCGTCATCGCGGTACGACTAAGGCTGACTCATTTAAAAAGAAAAAAAAAAGGTCCCCCTTGACTTTCATAGTGGGAAAATAATGCTATGGAGCTCAATAGGAGCTTTTGTGTTTAGCAGAAAAAAAGAAACACTCAAAGATTTTGAACCAGTGGAGGACGAGTAGATTTTTAAAATTGATCCATTTACAACACCAAATCAGAAAAAGTTGGTAAAGTATGAAAAACGCAAATAAAAAAGATTATTCAATGTGTTCTTTGTGATTTTTATTTTATTTTTTCAATATAAACACATTTCCAATTTTGCTTCTTGCAACACATTTCAAAAGAAGTTGATACAGTAAATCATTTACCACTTTGTAATGTTGTAATTCCTTTTCACAACACTTAAAACATGTTTAACAACTGAAGACAGAAAGTGATTAAGATGTAATTTTTTCAGATTCTTCATGCAAACAATCTTAAGGTGGGCAACAATATGGGGTCTTGGTGCATTTTGCGCTTCAAAATGTACCACACATTCTCTGTTCGAGACAGGTCAGGACTACAGACAGGCCAGTCAAGTACCTGGATCCTCATTGTAATGTGTGCAGAATGTGATTTTGCATTGTCTTGTTAAAATATGCAAGGGCAGAAATATTTTGTGTTCATACTGTCTGCAATGAAACACAAGTCAAAGTAAATCACTACTTTTTTATTTGGGTTTTCCATACTGTCCCAACTTTTTCTGATTTGGGGTTTTATTCGTTTGTGAAAAAATGCTGATTCATTCATGTGTGGTTTCAGTATTCAAATCCAATAGTGTTGAGATGGACTGGGTTCTGAAGCACACCGGTCCAAACTGTCCAGAGACAGGAGGTGACGGCCTGGTTAGGCTTCGAGGTTTGCCCTTTGGATGCAGCAAGGAGGAAATTGTCCAGTTTTTTGCAGGTATGCTCAATTGGAAGTTAAGCTTTCCTATTTACTCAAACATAAAAAATATGTCAACATGGAACCAGCATTTGCACTAAATGAGCTTTGAACAGGTTTAGTCATTTAATTAAAGTAGGATCAGTTTAAATAAGTGTTAAATCCACTAAATTGGACCACCCAGAATGACCAAGATGGGTCACATTTTTAGGGCCCTATGAAATCTGTTTAATTTGTTCCAAAAACTTAATTATAAAAATAAATTCAATACATTCGTTGTTTTCTCTTTTAATTTTCCTGAAATCTTTTTTTTTTCAATTTTTTTTGATGTTTTACATTAATTTTAGAGATCAAAAAGCTTGACTTATCAATTGAAAATATCAAATGTATCATTTTACAAGGACAGTTAAACACTCATCGGCCACTTTATTAGGTACAACTGTCCAACTGCTCTCTAACGCAAATTTGTAATCAGCCAATCACATGGCAGCAACTCAATGCATTAAGACATGTAGACATTGTCAAGACGATCTGCTGCAGTTCAAACCGAGCATCAGAATGGGAAAGAAAGGTGATTTAAGTGACTTTGAACATGGCATGGTTGTTGGTGCCAGACAAGCTGGTCTGAGAATTACAGAAACTGCTGATCTACTGGGATTTTCATGCACAACCATCTCTAGGGTTTACAGAGAATAGACAAAATAACCAGTAAGTGGCAGTTCTGTGGTGCAAATGTCTTGTTGATGTCAGAGGAGAATGGCCAGACTGGTTTGAGCTGATAGAAAAATAACAGTAACTCAAATAACCACTCGTTACAACCGAGGCCTGCAGAAGAGCATCACTGAACATACAACACGCACAAAAACCTTGGGGCGGATAGGCTATAGCAGCAGAAGACCACACTGGGTGCCACTCCTGTCAGCTAAGAATAGGAAACTAAGCCTACAACTGGCACAGACTCACCAAAATTGGACAATAGAAGATTGGAAAAATGTTGCCTGCTCTGGTGAGTCTCGATTCCATCTGCGACATTCACATTGTAGGCTAGGAATTTGACATGAACAACATGAAAGCATGGATTCATTCTACCTTGTATCCACGGTTCAGGCTGGTGGTGGTGGTGTAATGGTGTGAGGGACATTTTCTTGGCACATTTTGGATTCGCATCATGGATGTGCAGCCAACAAATCTGCAGCAACTGCGTGTTGCTATCATGTCAATATGGACCAAAATCTCTGAGGAATATTTTCAGTTCCTTGTTTAATCTATGTCACGAAGGATTAAGGCAATTCTGAAGGCAGAGGTGGTCCAACATTTTACTGGTAAGGTGTACCTAATAAAATGGCCAGTGAGTTTATTTCTAGAATTTAACAACCTTATCACATATTTTGGAACTCTATGAAATGCATTGCATTTGTTTTAATTATTAGAAGATAATTGGTCTGATTATACCTTTGAAATTTGTCATAAATTTATATATATATAATTAATTCAATATTTGATTAATAAGTGATTAAATATAAATGTATCATTACCTAAAGAATAACCTGGTTCTTTAAATAGTAAGTTTCTGTCTCAGTTATTTACAGTAAAATCGAAATTTTTATTTGAAAAAGTTGTAAAGATATCGACGTTTGTACACAATGTGTACTTAATGTAATGAGTTTCTCCCATAACAAGTAAAATGCTTGTCAGGCGGTATTCAGATGTTCAGTATAGAGATGTACATTTATTAATCTTCTAGAACCACAAGAACAGGAGACGTTTTTAAATTTTAGTACATTTTCAAATCTGTTTTCTGCACTTTTTGTAACAGAAATCATGGGGCCCTACTTTTTTAAATAATAAAAAAATATATAAAATTTGATCAGCCATTTCACTGTATTTGTCATAAAAAACAGAAGAATTTAGCTATTTTTGGGACTTAATAAACACAGATGAGTGAGCTGAGACACTCACAGTAGCCATTTGATTAAAATGTCCCTGTTTTATTTGTCATGCTATCTGTAATTTGTTCCAGCAAAGCTTCAAGTGCATTGGTATGTTTATGTAGTAGCTTTTCTCAGCTGAAATTAAGACAAACCCATAGAGTAATATAAAGTCTTTTTAAATGGGCTTGTGACTTAATTTGTCCCCCACTGGGGTTATCTGTCCTTGGGTTGAAGGGTTGGAAATCGTGCCAAATGGGATAACATTGCCGGTGGACTTCCAGGGGAGGAGTACGGGGGAGGCCTTCGTGCAGTTTGCTTCACAGGATATAGCCGAAAAGGCTCTAAAGAAACACAAGGAAAGAATAGGGCACAGGTGGGGATGGCTGGTTGGTTGCCTGGATACGTTGCTTTTCTTATGGTGTTCACCACACTAAATCATCCACTGCAGAAATAGCAAGACATTACCACCGACCATTCGATGGCAGACCAATAGCCTCAAAGATTATCTATTATTAGTGCTGAGTGAGCTGCGCTGTAAAAGTTTAGAGAGGGTAAAACATGGTAGATATGTGAACCTGGACACATTTGAGACAGTTTAGTGGAGTTTTCACTCTTTTAAATGTCATTTTATTTGATGATATAATCAGGGCTTGATATTAACTTTTTTCTGTGGCTAGTCATTTTCCAAAGTTACTAGCTCAGGGGTGCCCAAACTCGGTCCTGGAGGGTCATTATCCTGCAGATTTGAGCTCAACACACCTGCATAGATATTTCTAGAAAGCCTAGTAAGAGCTTGATTAGCTAGCCCAGGGGTTTCTGATTAGAGTTGGAACTAAACTTTACAGGACGCCGGCTGGCACCTCTGTACTAGCCAATTGGGTATTTTCACTAAATTATATTTTGTATACTTAAATTTGACTTTTGCATGCTAAAAGTACTTGATTTAAAGACATTTTATTTGATTTAGGTCATAAAAGAAGAAAAATGACCCCCCAAAATTTGATATGCATAGTCCTAAAATAAACAAAATACCCATTGTTGTCCTCGGACATCTTTGATTAACTTTTTTTTAAAACTATGTCAAATGTGTCAGCACAATAGCCTAGTGGTTAGCGTGCCGACATATGGTGCAATAGCACGTCAGGGCGTCGCAAGCTCGAATCCCGGCTCGACGACATTTCCCTACCCTACCCCCTCTCTCTCTCCCACTTCGCATCCTGTCTCACTACTGTCCTATCTAATAAAGGCAAAAAATAAATCTTAAAAAAAAAACTATGTCAAATGTTGACTACTAGAAAACAATATCACTTGAAGTTCAAACTAAAGTGTTTTAATTAATTTTTTATTGTTGACTATGTTTACGTATTTAAACGTGTTGTAGTTTAAACTAAAAACAATCATAATTGTTATTTATAAGGCCACATGTCTTTAAATAATCTAAAATGCATAGTTTAAACCAGTGGTCACCAAACTTGTTCCTGGAGGGCCGGTGTCCTACAGATTTTATCTCCAACCCTAATCAAACACACCTGAACAAGCTAATCAAGGTCTTACAAGGTATACTTGAAACATCCAGGCAGGTGCGTTGAGGCAAGATGGAGCCAAACCCTGCAGGGACACCGGCCCTCCAGGACCAGGATTGGTGACCCCTTGTTTAAACAAACAGGAGTATAATAAAATAGACTGTCATAAACATTATTATATTGTATTATGGCTAACACTTTAAAATAAGGTTTATTAGTTAATGCATTTACTGACATAAACAAATCATGAACAACACATGTACAGCATTTATTAATCATAATTGAACATTTACTAATGCATTATTAACATCAAAGTCCATGCTTGTTAACATTAGTTAATGCACCATGAGTTAACATGAACTAACAATGAACAACTGTATTTTCATTAACTAACGTTAAATAACATGAACAAATACAGTGGTAAATGTATTTTTCATTGTTTGTTCATGTTAGTAAATGCATTAATTAACATTAACCAATGAACCTTATTGTAAAGTGTGACCGTATTATGTTAATGTAAAATACACATGTTAAACAGAAGTATATATAGGCTGTCAAATTACTAGATTTATCATTTATTCATTTTCTTTTCGGCTTAGTCCCTTTATTAATCTGGTGTTGCCACAACGGAATGAACCGCCAACTTATCCAGCACTTTTTTTTACACAGTGGATCCCTTCCAGCTGCAACCCATCACTGGGAAACATCCACACACACATACACTATGGACAATTTAGCCTACCCAATTCACCTGTACCACATGTCTTTGGATTGTGGGGGAAACCGGAGCACCTGGAGGAAACCCACGCGAACGCAGGTAGAACATGCAAACTCCACACAGAAACGCCAACTGACTCAGCTGAGGCTCGAACCAGTGACCTTCTTGCTGTGAGGCGACAGCACTACCTACTGCGTTGCCTAGGTTTATAATAATTTACTTTTTTATTTATGATCATTGTCATCATGACAAACATTATTAGTATATAAATGTTATTATATTATTTAAAACATTATAAGCTTACAATATGCGTTACTTAGTCAAAACCAGCATGATTTCGAAATAGTGCAAAATGTAGGCTACTGCAGTAGGCTATATGACAAATAAAAACACAATTCTGTTGAGAAAGAGTATACTTTATTATACTTGAACTGAAAACTCATCTGATATCAACGATCTTAAAGATAAACATACGCGCGCTCATAAATATACATCGCGCTTGGCTTGAGCGAGTTGTTCTAAAACGCGGCTGGCTTAACCGCAATGCAACATGCAGTTGGAATAAAGCCAACAAAACAACTTTGCTGAAAAACAAAACAAAAGATTACAACACACCGGCATACAGTTAATTCATTACAGACCATATTTTCTATTTTAAAATTTATAGTTAAAATAGACGATGAGTGGGCCACGCTGCTCCCACCCACCGTAGGCTGATTTATACTTCTGCGTTGAGTGATCGCCATGAGGCACGGTGCATGCCTTGCGCGTTTGTTATACATTTATACTTCACCGTGGTGTTTGTGTTGCTCTGCAATGCGTCCGAAACGCTGGCTGGCAGTAGGTTATGTTAGTTTCTTTGTGGGAGTTTTGTTTTTTCTGAACGCTATCTAAATGTACAAGTAGCTAAAATTCGCTCATTCAGGGGCGGGAACCGGCGAACATGCAACAACTTTAATCATAAGGTAAACACAAAACAAAAGTTTCCATCTAACTTGGAGTTATTTTAGGGTGTTATGCTGGCTTCACACCAAACGCAGAGCACCGCGGTCGAGGTACTCACTTTAGTTTAGCAAACTCTTGTAACGCATATGCGCTGCATTTTCCCACAATGCAAACAAATTATTAAAACGTGCTGCATTTTCTCACAACGCAAACAATTTACAAAAACTTGCTGCATTTTCTCATAATACAATGAAAATGTTTCAACGAGACCCTAAAACGTGGCGTTTTCGTATAAACGTTTTCGTGTTTGTCTTGTGAGAAAATGCAGCATGTTTAAAAAAAAAAAAAGCTGCACGTGTGCTGTCAAACGGCTGAGGAACTTTTCTCAATTTGCTGGCGTTTTTGTAATTGCATGTTTTTTTTTTAATTGCAGCACGTTAAGCTCTCTCAGCCACCGTATAATGCACTTTAATTAATGATTCAGTGAATAACTCCTTAAGAAAAGGACTTGCAGCTAGCTACTGGTGGTTTTAGTGTTAATCAGGGTGGGTCATTTATATGGAAACACCTTAATAAAATGGGAATGGTTGGTGATATTAACATACTGATTGTGGGACATTAGTATATGTGAGGGGGTAAATTTTTCAAGATGGGTGGTGACCATGGTAGCCATTTTGAAGTCGGCCATCTTGGATCCAACTTTTGTTTTTTCAATAGGAAGAGGGTGATTTGACACATCAAACTTATTGGGAATTTCACAAGAAAAATAATGGTGTGCTTGGTTTTAAAGTAACTTTATTCTTTCATGAGTTATTTAAAAGTTTCTGACCACTTATAAAACGTGTTCAATGTGCTGCCCATTGTGTTGGATTGTCAATAGCCGCATTTCCACTATCAGGCCAGTGCGAGCCAGGGCTTATATCGGGCCAGGCCGGGCCAATCGCCCGGGAGGTTGAGCAGTGAGGCTGAAATCATGTCGCGTTTCCACTGTGGGGCTAGTAGCTTGCAGCGCGTCAGCAAACCCCGCCCCCAGAACATCCCCCGAATCGAACGTCACTCAAACCGCCCACTTCAGCGAGAATCATGCAGATAAAGCACATCACATCACATCATCACGAAGCTATAAAATTAGGACAACCAAAACAAACAAATCACACGTTACTGTACAGCAGTACAACGCATGTCTATAAGCACATGCCTGTGTGTTTTCATTCATCATATTCATTTACTCGCCGACCGACTATTGGCATCGAAATCCAGTGGCCTTGCCACCAACGGAGGAACCCAGCGCAGGGAGCGCATACATCCATAATATAACACCACATATACCCTATAAAATTCTCCGTTAATAACTCGATATAAAATGTATTTTATAACATCCTCTAGACAGACGCTGTCCAACATTCATCCCAAATGCTCCGGAGAGAACTGAAACATGAGTTTTTTTCCCCTATAGGCTTTATTACTCTTCATAGGTGATTCCCTTTATTTAAAGATGTTGCTTATTATATCTTAAGTAAAGGAAAGTGTTCAGTGTTTTAGCACATAAGAGCAGCACGTAATAAAATATAGCCTATATTTCGTTGCGCTCAGCAGCTATGCACTAATAAAGCTCTTCATGTATTTAAAATTCCCTTTTTTAATTTTACCACAATATATTAAAACATACACACTTGTTTGAGGACACAGAACACATTTTGAACTTGCAGTTTTCCCCGTCAAAAAAGTGCTGCGCAGCTGCAGACAGAAAAAAAGGTCGCCTGTTTCTGCTTTCACTCACCCCGAAAATGCTCTGTTTGCATGATTTGATTAATTTCATCGTATCCAAATACTTTATAAATAATATTTAAAACATTCTCCGATGTTTATTTATTTATTTAATTATTTTTTAGAAAATATCTAAAATCTTTTTTTCAAAGAGGCTTTTGAAAAATGAAAGTTTAATAAAATTTGAAACAGTTGGATATAGTACCTAATTGTTATAGCTATAGCTTTTGTTAGTTTTATATTGGTTTATTTATTTAATGTGATTTTATTATATCTGATATTTGTAATTCTTTAAATTATTTCAATATAGGGCTATTTTATCTAGATATGACACTGTTGTTTTGAGCCTACAAAAGTGGACATGAAATTTGTAAAGTTTAATGCCTTTCTGTTGTATTCATATGTATTATCTCCGAAATAAATTAAAACAATAAAAAAAATAAAAGAAAAAAGCCACTCGCGGCATCAACAGAGCTATGAATGGAGCGCTCTTTTCCTCGGTCTCACACACATACACAGGCATCTAAACGCGCAAAATCACTTATTAAACTTGACAAAACCTCTTGAAAACCTTTACTGTCTGATGTGTCTTTAATATGGTGTAAAGATTATTATGCGTTATTGAAACATCAAAGAGACGCAGCAAAGAAAAGTCACTTATAAAAACTATCATTTTATGCAACAGCCTTACATTTAAAAGAGAAACATAAGGGCGATCATATACAAAAAAGACCCCAGCCTATAATTTGTTCCAGATGTTTTCTTTCTCTTATTTATTTGTTTGTTTATGTGTTTGGCGCATGTACTCGAGTGCGATCGGAAAACTGTGCCCGCCTCTCCTTTCACTCCGCCCCGAAGCCCCGGCTGGCCCTCTTTGGCCCAAGGTATTCGGCGGGCCGAAAAAGGCCGGCCGCTGGCCCCAAGAAAGCCCCACTTTGGCCCGATTAGGCCCCGGAAGTGACAGTGGAAACGCCACTGGCCTTGGCTCGCCCTGGCTCGCTCGCTTTAGGCGCGATAGTGGAAACGCGGCTATTGCAACCCTCTTCTCCCACTCTTGACACACTGATAGAAACACTGCAAGAGAAATGCCAGCACAGGCTTCCAGTATCCTTAGTTTCAGGTGCTGCACATCTTGTATTTTTACACCATAGACAATTGCCTTAAGATGACCTCAAAGATAAGTCTAAGGTGGTCAGATCGGCAGACTTTGGGGACCATTCAACTGACCTATGACGACCAATCCACTTTTCAGGAAACTGTTCATCTAGGAATGCTCAGACCTGACTCCCATAATGTGGTGGTGGACCATCTTGCTGTAAAAACTCAGGGAACGTGCCAGCTTCAGTGCATAAAGAGGGAAAGACATCGTCATGTAGCAATGTCAAATATCCAGTGGGCTTGAGGTTTTCATTGATGAGGAATGGCCTCACTATCTTTGTTGTCTATGGTGTGAAAATACAAGATGTCCAGCACCTGAAACGACGGATACTGGAAGCCTGTGCTGGCATTTCTCCTGCGGTGTTGCTATCAGTGTGTGAAAGGTGGGAGAAGAGGGTTGCATTGACAATCCAACACAATGGGCAGCACATTGAACACATTTTATAAGTGGTCAGAAAATTGTAAATAACTCCTGAAAGAATAAAGTGATGTTAAAACCAAGCACACCATTGTTTTTCTTGTGAAATTCCCAATAAGTTTGACGTGACCCTCTTTCTATTGAAAAAACAAAAGTTGGATCCAAGATGGCCGACTTCAAAATGGCCACCCTGGTCACCACCCAACTTGAAAATTTTGCCCTCTCGCATATACTAATGTGCCACAAACATGACATTAAAATCACCAACCATTCCCATTTTATTAAGGTGTATCCATATAAATGGCCCACCCTGTATTAATTTATCTACAACTGACCTAAGCACACTTACCAAAATGTTGTTTTATTGTTGTGATTAAAAAAGGCCTATCATATAGCCTTATCTTGAATACGCCAATATCTGAGCTTTTGAGATTGGCTTCAGCTCTCGCTCTATAATCGATCACATGGCCACTCAGCACTAACAGAAATGCCACAGGAATCTGTCATTTATACTATTTGAAGACTTCAGATCATGAGGACCCAGTTAAACAGGTAACACAAAGTAGGCCCTAGCAGTCTGAAGTACTTCGCTAGCAGACAACGAATGCGTGATGGTCCAGTAAACCAGACCACAGTAACAGATTTGCCTTTGGGTGACCATAAGAAAAGTTCTTTGCAATGAAGCGTTGAATGAAACTGAATATATAAGGGTTCTTTATTTCCTGTCTCTCTCTCTCTCTCTGTTTATTTTTGGGAAAACTGTTGCTAAATGGAGAGTCTTATTGTTAATTGCTGTCATCCCAAAAGTCATAAAGGGCATCTGTTCATTTAGAGCCGTTTTCAGACAGCCCTTATTTATGCTGCACGCAGAAATGCTATTGTCTCTTGCCAGTAGATCCTGGTGCTATTACTCTTGCTTTATGTCCACAGGTATATAGAGATCTTCAAGAGCAGCCGTGCGGAAGTACGCACACATTACGAACCCCAGCGAAAGGTCATGGGCATGCAGAGACCGAGCCCCTATGATAGGCCAGGGGGCGGCAGAGGATACAACAGCATGGGCAGAGGAGTCTCCTTTGAGAGAATGAGACGTGGCGGCTACGGTGGAGGTATTTTGGGCCATTATTAACATATAGCCTTAAATTATGGCAAAACAGAGCTAATTGATATTTCATCTAGAATTAGAGCTGTAATCGGGCCCTAAAAGGTAGGCCCAACAGAATTCGGCCCGAGCCCGACAAGTACATTTTGATTAACAGATTTTTATTTTTATTTTATGATTTGAAATCTTTATTGATTTTTCTTATTTTAAATAATGCAGATGAATATCAACTACAGAGCATTAACATAAAAGCAGAACAATACAACATTAATAAATACATTAAATAAATAACACCATATAAATTGCAAAAGTAAACCAAACCAGAACACACACAAGAAAAAAAAAGACATTAAAAACAGCAAAAGAAAAAGGGTGGGGTGGGTGCTAATATCTTAACCTTAATTATTATTTTGTCTCGTTACATGTTTGCTAACATTTTGGTTGCAGAAATTTCACCATTTTCTCCATTTCTCAAAATAAATTTCAATTCTTTCATGTAAACTATAGGAGAGTTTTTCATAAGCTGCAACTCGTCCTAACTCTGAGATCCACTCGAAGATCTGAGGTCTACTGGAGGATTTACAGTTTTTAACAATCCCCCGTCCGCCTAGCATGATACAGCTCTGTATCTACTGTGATTCAGTTTTATTCATGTGGCTCAGGGGACATGGGTCATCAGGTATATATAAGCTTGGGCAAAAGTCATACTGGGTCTGCAATATCTTTACAAGGTATTCATGCAAGTCTCTCCAAAAATAGATCGACAGCTATTTAAAAGCCCGAACCTGAGTCATTTATACATGTTTTAACATAACAAATGTAGGCTATAGGCCACTTAGAAGTCCTCTGTAACATCTTAACATCTCAGCACTCTGAATTGGCCTATGTACACACACTTAGCCTTTAAATTGACCAACACATCGATAAAAATAAGTATTTTCTAACAAATTACATTAAAATAAATTATAAATTATGACGGTTATTTGGCAATGATGAAAGTGGGATTTGTTTCTTAAGGTGACGGTGAGGCTGAATAATTAAAGAATAATGCCAACATTAGCCTGTATACTCCGACTACATTATGCATTTATGGTTTAATTAATATTTAGTTATAATTTAAAAATCCTTTACTCACCTTAGGCTACATGTTTTTGTAGAGGAACATTATTGAATCCACTGTTGATGGCTTTAGCACGGTCCTGCGTTCACTGCTGGTGCGGCCAGCAGCACTAAACACCCTTTCACTGCTGCTGCTGGCCAGGATGCATAGTACTGATCTAGCTAATTTACCATGTTTTGGGTAGGATTATTTGTTCACCTTTTTCCACAAGCCAAGAACATCCATTTCATTTGCCATGACAGCGGTTTCAATGTAGCGAGTGACCTCGTCATCTTCCCTGTCAGCTTGCTGTACATTTTTCCACCCTCAAAAGTCAGCATTTGTTTCACCTTTGGCCCGACCCCGTCTAAAATGATAGAAATTAAGCCCAAGCCTGTTGGGTTTCTTCAGGTTTGGGGCAAAGATCTTGAGCTCTACTTAGAATATTTCTTTGTTACACAAATGTTCAAAGGTTTATGATGGTAAAGTTTTTTCAGTACATTCAGATTTCCTCTTTTGTAATAGAAATTCTATAAAAAATATTTGCCTGTTTTTGTGGCAGTCAACACATTTTAAAGATTTAAATCAATTTGTTAGTCTTATCTATAAGTTAGTTTGCAACAAAACAGTGACAAAGTTCACCTTTAGAAGATAAAAACATTCAAAGCTCTGGGTTTGTCACTTTTTTTTGTCAACTAATTTTACTTGTTTCTTTTATTCTTGTTTATGAAAAGCACTTTGAATTGCCACTGTGTATGAAATGTGCTATTTAAATAAACTTGCCTTGCCTAAACTTGCCATGCCTTTTGGCAGAATGAATTTCAGACACGTTTCCAAAACTGCATAATTGTTTAATCGTACAACAAAGCAGAGAGTGCTTTGTTGATAACCAAGGCAATATTTGCTTACTACATACTACTAACTTATCACTAGTGGAGAGCGTTAATCACAAGCATACATTTACACGCCAATTAACATCGATGGGGGATTTCGAGACACCATCTTCTACATTCAGGACCCCTCTTTGGTAATAGAAAATCCATAAAACTTTAAATAAAAATAATGCCAAATTTAAACACTTATCCCTGAGTGCTCAAAACATTTGCTTGGATTTTTGTAGTATGTTGTGGCAAAAAACACATTTTAAAGACCAAGTTAAATAAATATGTTAGTCTTAAGTTTATCCATAAGTTGTCCATCAGTTCTTTCAACTTGTATAACTTTAAATTGTTGTACATTTACAGGGTATACAGCTATCTAATCCAAAGCTTTATGCACCATTCCAGACGGATGTCTATGCTAGGGCATAACAGTTGCATATTTGGGCTAACCTAAAGGTTGTTTTCCAAACCGGATGTGATTTCAAGTGGACTGTTAAAACATGAACAAAGAACTGACTTTGCTTTACTCTGTTTAAAGAGAGTGTGAATGATTGTTTTTTTTTGCCTCATAGATGGTCGTTATGGAGACAGCGGCTCTTCCTTTCAGAGCACAACGGGACACTGTGTGCACATGAGAGGCCTTCCTTACAGAGCCACTGAGACCGACATATACAATGTAAGTCCATATATATACAAAAACCATGCGATTGTGTTACCTCAAAGCATTTATTTGATCAATTTCCAAAGCTCTCTGTCTCCATGTTATCCCTAGTTCTTTTCTCCGCTGAACCCGGTGCGTGTGCATTTAGAGATTGGTCCTGATGGGAGAGTGACAGGAGAGGCCGATGTAGAATTTGCCACACATGAGGACGCGGTGGCTGCCATGTCCAAAGACAAAGCCAATATGCGTAAGTGTTTGCTATTTGAACAGATAGCAAAACTCATAGTTTGGTTCAGAATACGGTTTTCAGACAGTGACTACGCTTGCATGGAAATCAGTAATCGAAGTATTTACCTTAATCTGAATGAGACAACAATATGAATAAGTTGTTTACGTTATCCTTTATGAATGTTCCCATTTTACATGTTATAGCACATAGTTAGATTAACGTCATTACGTCAGCTTTTGACGCTAGTGTCCTCCGATGTTTCACATAACAACAGTTGGTGTTCATCATGGCACCATATGTGATTTTGGGTGTTTCGTTTTTAATTATGCGACAAGTTCAACAGCAATTACATTTTTCACACTATGTGTGCAAACAGATGATGGTGAATACAAATTCTCAGGCAACAAACCACCTTTTTCATTTCCTTCACTTACTTTTCATTCGTGCCCCTGTGATAAACTCAGAGGTACTTCTTGATTTCTTCCAGAATTCTCAGCAGTCAGCATAGTCATCATTTCCCGCTCACACTAGATATGTGCTCTCTTGCTTTAAGCCATTTACATTTGTTTGTCGTCAAATGTCTGACAACTGCAGTGTGTGCATCCTGTCGCAAAATGTAGCGAACAGTACTACAAAACGGTAATAGTTTAATTAAGTTATTTATGTGCCTGTACTCCACTTCAATAATGCAACTGAAATAGGAATATTCCACATATCTTAATTCGGTTTCTGTTTAGTGCGAATATTCATTCATTCATTCATTTTCTTGTCGGCTTAGTCCCTTTATTAATCCGGGGTCGCCACAGCAGAATGAACTGCCAACTTATCCAGCAGGTTTTTACGCAGCGGATGCCCTTCCAGCTGCAACCCATCTCTGGGAATAGTTCGATTATAACTAATTCAATTCACCGTATTTCTATAGCGCGTTCACAATGTAGATTGCCTTAACCTGTCACCTGTTTTCAATGACATATAAGGGCAGATTCATAGGGCTTTCCACTCACCCAATTAAATGTGTCTTCATATAGGTTTAGTAAATAAAAATCTTCATAGTAAGTAAGTAAAAGTAAGTAAAAGTAAGTAAAAGTAAGTAAGTAAGTAAGTAAGTAAGTAAGTAAGTAAGTAAGTAAGTAAGTAAGTAAGTAAGTACGTAAGTACGTAAGTAAGTAAGTAAGTAAGTAAAAGTCAATGGGGCAAAAACAGTCCCCAACATAACAAAAGTGTAGTAGATTTGCCAAGAGTGTATTGTTGGGTTTTTAAAAAAAAAATTCAAAGGATTTTCAAAAAATATGTGTCAAAATAAGATTTGTCACCAAAAATCATCCCATTTGCTGAAATGCATAGAAAAATTGTGGCCAAATGAATAACTAATTCAATTCACCGTTATTTCTATAGCGCGTTCACAATGTAGATTGCCTTAACCTGTCACCTGTTTTCAATGACATATAAGGGCAGATTCATAGGGCTTTCCACTCACCCAGTTAAATGCGTCTTCATATAGGTTTAGTAAATAAAAATCTTCATAGTAACTAAGTAAGTAACTAAGTAAGTAACTAAGTAAGTATGTATGTATGTATGTATGTATGTATATAAAAGTCAATAGGGCAAAAACAGTCCCCAACATAACGAAAGTGTAGTAGATTTGCCAAGAGTGTATTGTTTTTTTGTTTTTTTTTTTAATTCAAAGGATTTTCTAAAAATATGTGTTGATTTGTCACCAAAAATCATCCCATTTGCTGAAATGCATAGAAAAATTGTGGCCAAATGAAGACCCAAAATCACCTTACGCTGGATGAAAACATTCCCAACAACACACATGGCTTAAACCATTAAAGAAATGATCATTTTCAGGCTTAAAAAGACATATTAGGTCAGATCACATCACATCAGAGCTTCCATGATCCAACAAATGCAGACTGAACATGTAAAAACAATGGTGGATTATGATATGATGTTTTGAGCCTGACTGACAATACTCTGATGCAGAGCACCGTTATGTGGAGCTGTTCCTGAACTCCACAGCTGGAGGCGGAAGTGGAGGATATGGTGGTCAAATGATGGGCGGTATGGGTAAGACCTCTTCTCCAGCTCATCTTCAGACGTTGGTAACTCCAAACGAGATGCTAACAGAAATGCATTATTATCGTTCTGCAGGAAACCAGTCGTCATACGGACACAGCAGTCAGCAGATGGGCTCAGGCTATGGTGGCGGTTACGCTAACCAGAGTGGCATGGGGGGCTACAGTGACTACAGTGAGTGTCAGCTCTTCCGTAGCTCCGCTAGCCGCTTCCATGCCAAATCCTATCGGCCTTGGACCCCTAAGGGTAGCTGTTTGTAATGCCTGATTTAAAAGCCTTTCGTGTTGTCCTGTTGTAGCTGATCAGGTAAATACAAGAACAGTTCAACAGCACTTCAATATTAACATTACTTACATTGACTGTCTTTCTGTTTTGATGCTGTTTTTAATCTAATTATATTATACTGTCTAATTTTTAGTAACACAATTTAGTGATGGCTGCATGTAAAATGAGTGTGGGGATTGGTTAGCCAAAAGTAAACTTCATCATAGTCTAACAAACACCCTTTCAAAATAATACTTTGCAAACCAATTTGGTCATTTATTTCTTGCTCGATTGGTTTTCGATTAGAGTGATTTGATTATAGTTATGAATCTTTCAATAAAAATTTCAGTTTTATGAACATATATATACAAATGCTGGTAGGGCTGTGCGATATTGAAAAAATTTGACATTGCGTTTTTTTTTTTTTTTTTTCTCTCTCTCTGCGATATTGTAATATAAATGCAATTTTGATTGGTTGGTATGATTTTGTAGAGTGAAATATAAATATTTTTATGTAAATTATTATATGCATATAATAATCAAACTACTAGGGCTGTCAAAATTAGCATGTTAACGCACGTGATTAACTTTAAATATTTGCGAGTTGCAGTTTGTTTTTATTTCCTGATGCGGCTGATGAGTGTTCAGGGTTGGCGCGTCTATAGAGGCGACCTAGGCGGCCGCTTTGGGCAGCTGAATAGTGGGCAAACCCCCCGGTCCTCACTTTCACCCACCTTCTCCCTCACGGTTCTTACCTTCATCCGTGAACCGGTCACTTTCGGGTTCAGGGCGGCGTGATTGTCGTTTGGCCAGAGCGCCAGTTCAGTTTAACGTGCAGAGAAATTTGGATAGGACCAAGGATGCGCTTTTAGAAGGAAAGGTACAATATAAAACAATTAATGTCACATTACCAGGCTATCCAGCCTTTCCTCCAGAGTTTCATGCAATTTCCAATGTTACATTTTTAATCTTTAGACTTTAACTGCAGATCAGCTGTTCAATTTCATTCAGGATGTTTTCATTCAGTATGTTTTAATGGAATTTAACACCGCATGGCGAACGGAAAGAAAAACTTGCGCGTTTTGGGACTCACAAGATCCTTTAAGGTAGTCAAAAATCGCTGCTTACATGGTAGACTCTTAATCAGCATTATCTTAATCATAAAAGCAGAGTATTGGTGTCCATTTAAATGTACTGTAGTGAAAGTGGCAGATGAAGTCGCAAGCTGTCAAAGACAGCCCTATTCTCTGCCTTTAAGCTGCGTTCATGAGCCCTCAAATGTTCCTTTAAGTTTGACGTGTTTCCCCCTACACCCAACTTTTGAAAAGCGTCTGCTTCACGCTCCCATGTCAGAATCTTTGCAGAATACAGCCATTCTTTAGAACGCTTAGTTTAAGCAAATTTGAAGAACACGATTGTGCGTGTTGATGAATCTGGAGGGATCCCTCGCTCATCGGGTTCGCTGTACTGCGCGCATTGTCTGTGTGTGTGTAGTCTACTTAAAATCCAACATCATTTTGGTTTGTTATTGGCATTGATTGTTTTGAAATTCAGATGGCACTTAAATGCCTGTCTTTTTATTTCTGTAATAAATACAGCGTTTCGTGATTAATTATAAAAAAAGTGTGATTTAATTACGTTATTTTTTAATAATTTCACAACCCTAAAATAAACACAATGGAGCAAATATTAAAGTTAAAAGGGTAGACGGCAGGCCAGATAGACCGTCAGGCCACCGGGAAATGTCCCGATGCTCCCTATGGCCAGTCTGACTGGAGCAGATAGATTTGAACATGTCTACATGCCTAAATGCATTGAGTTGCTGCCATGTGACTGGTGGATTAGAAATTTGCCTTAACAAGCAGTTGGACAGGTGTACCTAATAAAGTGACCGGTGAGTGTATATACAAAATAATATCAATTAAATCACAGCTGAGATCAATAAAACAGAGATAAAACATTAAATAAGCAATGCTTTTAGGTGGAGTCTAACAGTATTGAGGTAAAATAACACTGTAGTCTTCATTGCCACATTAATTAAACACAAGTTTTCTTCCTCAAAGTGGCATACTTGGTCATTTCGTGTGTCGAAATAGTTTAAACTCAATTGAAATTGCTTGACTATTCCAGATTCGCACGCTGCGATATCAATGCTGAAATATATTGTGCAGCCCTACTACAAAATAATGTTTGATGACATTTTTGTGCATATTTAAGCATGCAAACTGTCAGCGCACTTGATAAAAACATCGCAATTGTGCAACAGTTAATCAACAACTTTCTGACACGTTTAAGATATAAAAAACGTTCAAAACAAGCCCATAAATCCTGCGTCTGGACATTGTGTACTCAAGACATACTAACCATAAAACAAAGAGCTACACAGGTGGTTTTCTAGGTGTGTTGTGTTCTTGAATCTTACACCATCTCCAGGACTTGGTGAATCAACAGAAAACTGTTTCAATTTCAAACAGAAAATCCATTTGTCTTCCCTGACAAATGCTTAAATCCTGTCAGAAATAAAGTGTAACGTCAGTGGCTTTGCTTTTATACTTAGTACTTAGGCTTCTACTTGAGTAACCATCCTGAGTTGATTCTTCAAACTTTGCAGAAGTCTTTTTAAACCCCCTAGTATCTGTAATCCTACCTGAGTAAAGAATGTGAATACGTTTCACACCAGTGATTTGCAGTCTGTAGATTATAGTGGGCCAGATAGAATGCTCAACATGTACTAGTACACTCCTTATAAATCTCTCATTTAGATGATTATTTTCTATAGGATGCTTTAAAATATATTTGTGCATGTACAGTAGATCAGTCAGTACTGAAGCTAAATCTGGAGCTAATCTAACAAAATAACTTACGATAACAGTCCAAAACTGAGTATGTCCATGTTTATATATAAAGGAAAAATTATAAAAAATAAAATAAAATAAATAAAGAGCCAAAATTCAATAGAAACAAAAATGTGTAATTTTGTATGATTTTTTTTCAGTACAATTGCACGGATTTACATGTATTATCTTTCTAGTTAAAAAAAAAAAAAATCATTTTACAGTATAAAAAACAACACAATTGACAAAAAGAATATTCAGCATTAAGTGTAGCATTAGAGTATAGAGTTACTGAAGTTTGTCCTGCGCGCTTGCGTTTTTTTTTAGTTACTTCTTTGGTTTGGTGCGTTAATCTGATCGTTACTATTATTCAAAAGA
Organism: Danio rerio; assembly: GCF_052040795.2. Lineage (NCBI taxonomy): Eukaryota > Metazoa > Chordata > Actinopteri > Cypriniformes > Danionidae > Danio > Danio rerio. The sequence continues at coordinate 7,626,939 of NC_141034.1, forward strand.
AGGTAATGATTCGCACTCAATTGCTTCGTACTGTTTTTATTTTTACTTTTTCTTACATTTTACGGGTGATAACAGACAAACAGACGTTTCGGCACAAAGCCCTCCTCAGTGTCTTCCAAAAAACAGTACAAAGCAATTGAGTGCGAATCATTACCTTCTTTTGAATAATAGCATTAGAGTATACAAATATAGAAACATGTACATCAACAAATCCAGTTTATGTTACTTATCTTTCTAGTTTTAAAGATGTTCTGTGACTAAAATATTATTTTAATAAATATATCGGTTTAATAAATTGTTTTTGTTTAAATCAGGGGTGTCCAAGCTCGGTCCTGGAGGGCCGGTGTCCTGCATATTATATTTTCAACCTAAATTAAACACACTTGAACCAGCTACTCAAGCTCTTTTTTAGTTATGCTACAAACTTCCAGGCAGGTGTGTTGAAGGAAGTTGGAGCTATACTATGCAGGACACCGGCCCTACAGGACAGAGTTTGGACACCCCTGGTTTAAATGCTCCAAAATGTATGACCTATATGCACTGAGAAATTGATAAAATGATTCATTTTCAAAATGGGGTGAACTCAGTTATGCTGCTGAGCACTGTATTTAGTTGCACTACTCAAGTGTTGTTATTGCAGGGTTCACTCTTGCAGGCACAACTTAAATATGAAATACTTCAACATATGACCTGACATCATTAGTGATGGTGAACCTCTGCCATGATGCCGAGTTGTTTTTCCCTCCATTTTAAGTACTGACACTTGAAAAATAGCGACATCTTCAGGATGAGAGCTGAAGTACAGATGACATCTGAATTTAAGCACTTGTATAAAAAGTTGATTCTAAAAAAAAAAAAAAAAAAAATCTATATTTTTAGTTAGGATGTTATTCAATTGTATTTTATTAATTCCTGAACATAGACACTTGGCATGTGCACATGAGAAAGATTATAGTCCAATATCTGCACTTTTTCCTCAAAATTATGAGCAGTAAAAACGTCTTTGTAGTCGTAAAATACATTTGTAGAAACCTTTTCATCTCCTGGCGCAGAGTGCCGGTCAACTCAGCTTTTTATTGTATTTGTTCTTGTACCGTCTGATCGTTTTTTTTCTCTGACTGTCAAAACAGTGGCCTGGTTCAGTGCGGACCAAAGAAGTAGTGCAAAAACTATTCAAAGTGCTCATGCGTTTTACACACGCTCACAAAAAGCAAGCAGCGCATGTACACATACAGTTGAAGTCAAAATTATTCGCCCTCCTATTAATTTTTTTTGGTTTGTTTTTCAAATATTTCCCAAACGATATTTAACAGAGCAAGGAAATTTTCACAGTATTTCCTATAATGTTTTCTTCTGCAGAAAGTCTTGTTTCTTTAATTTCGGCTAGAGTTGTGAATTTTTCAAAAACCATTTTAAGATCAATATTATTATCCCCCTTGAGCAATATTTTTCGATTATTTTTTCTTTTTTTTTTGCTGAACAAACCATCGTTATACAATAATTTGCCTAATTACCCTAATTAATCGGTTGTTGATGTATCTAGAACGGATACATTTGAGGCCGGAAGTTAACGCAAATTATTTCTATTATTTATTCAATTTCTCATTTGTTGTATTTTATTAACGTTTACCCCCACCCCAACCCTCACAGTACTGTAAAAATATTAATTATTGTTATACAGTGTCATAAAAAAAATGCTGCTTTATTAATGTGCATATCGCACTTCCGGCCGGCCGCATATCCGATCTAGACTTTACCTAATTAACCCAGTTAAACATTTAAATGTCACTTTGTGAAATTTATTTTTAAACTAATTTTGAGAGGATCACATGCTTAGGATTGAACACAGCTAGGCCTGCATTTGCCAATTCACGATTCTCCAATCAGACGATTCCTAAGTCTTCATAAATACCATACTACAGCCATCTTCACTTTAAAGAATCCCCCCCTTCCACCCCTACTCCTCCTAGTTTTCCTGGATGGGTGGCACTGTTGCCTCACAGCAAGAACATCACTGGTTCTTGTCCTTACCTACCCAGTTGACATTTCTGTGCGCAGTTTACATGTTCTCCCTGTGCTCGCATGGGTTTCCCCTGGGTCCCCCGGTTTTCTTCCCACCATCGTCAGTTAATTGACTAATCCAAATCAGCACCATAGACGTGCTACTAGTAAGTAGTTATCTCTTCATATCTCTTCATTGTGGGTTTTTTCAACCACGTTCTTGGAGGACCACCACCACTGCATGTTTTGGATGTCTCCCTTGTCTGTCACAACCATTACAGGTCTTTCAGTCTCAACTAAACAGCTGATGATCTGAATTAGGTGTGTTTGGCTAAGGAGACATGGAAAATATGCTGAGCTGGCGGTCCCCTTGGAACATGGTTGAGAAACACTGATATAGAGCATACTTTTCTAACAGTCCTGATATAAATTCAAATGTAGTTCCTACTTTATTATGGGACTTCAGACACTTCTGGCGTCCTAATCATTTTTAAAACGCTCTTCTTGGGTTGAAGATGATAGAGTAGTGTGTGTGGACGCAAGGTGTAACTAACAAAACTCTATCACTCAACAAAAAAATCCCTCCCTAGCGTAAATAACACTCAGTTGGAATGACAACAGAAGTGATTTGTTCCCGCTCCGAGAACTCCCTGGTCCTAAAGTGTGTATTTGTTCCTCCTGTCAGGTAATTCGGGCGGATTAGGCGGCAGTTACTACGGCGGAGGAAGTCGCGGATCCATGGGAATGAATGGTGGCTGGGGGATGTAGCGGCTCTATTTCAACATTGTGTCCTCTTTCATTGGTTTGTACTTTGTTCCCCGCTCCCGTTCAAGTTGTGTTCGGAGCACAAGAGTTTTCTGTTCCTTGTTGACATGTTATTTTGAAGTTTGTCATATTCTTAAACGTGACACCCCTACGAGACGTGCCTGTGAATGTTTTTACAGCATATTGATTTTAGTTTCCTCACCGGCCAATGTTATCAAAGCCTTCACAAGTTGACGTCTTCGCACATGGAGGTGATTGTAGCACATCATATCTATAAAATAGTTTGAGTGTTTATGTTCAGGAGGGAATGAAAAGACTTTTGTATTATTTCAAAGCATGATGGGAAGGGTTTTGTTAAGCTGCATGTTGCTTTCTGTTTTCTTTCCCCAATCTACTGTGATTTCAGTGTGGTCAACCAAGTTTACAAATGTCTGATTCCCTCATCTCTTCACAGAGTGATTAATACGTTTGCGGCAGTGTTTATTAAACCGTACACAATTCTATAAAATCTCCAGAAACTTCATTACAGCTTTATGAACAGGAGTGTACAACACGAGGATCTGTCATACAGTCTAAAATATACACTTTTTATACTCGGAGAGCCTTAAAAAGTTTTGTAAAAAAAAAAAAATATATATATATTTTTCTTTTTAGACTGATATAAGCAAAAACAAAACAAATGCTGACGAAAATACAATCCATTTGCTCTTTAGTCTTGCAAACTGTTAAAGTCCTTTATAGACTTTGTGATTGATTTAATTGTTAGTGTGAGGAATAAACATGGTGACTAACTTCATTAAGAATCCGTCCCGGTTGTTTTGAGCGGTGAGTTCTGCTAGTGATATTTCTGATAGACATGCACAGTGTCCATGTTAACAGCACAGACACTTCAAATGAGTGCGCTTGATTATAATTCAGTTACGCCAGGTCTTAAATAAAGACTAATCAATTTACAAAAACATTACAAATGGAGATGCAACTCCAGACCTAAAAGCTTGAAGGGTATCAAAAAAAAAAGCATTTATGCTTGGCGAACACCTGGAAGTCCTATGCGTGTTAGTTGGAGACTAGTTATAAATACATTCACACTGATGTTAATTTCAGATTCCTTCAAGCGTCCTCCTGTTGATATGATTTTGCAATAGACAAAGCTCTTAGCCAAAAGAAAGCCGGTGTATTAACACAAATAAACTAAAGGAACATTCCACTTTTTTTGGAGGGAAATGGGCACGCTTTACAATTCTTCAAGAGTTAAATTATTGAATTGGACTCTTTTTGAATCTAATAAGCCAATCTCTGGTATGGCAAGAGCACTTTTAGCTTAGCTTAGCACGAGTCATTGAATGAGATTAGACCATTAGCATCTCAAACAAAACCAAACATTTTTTTTTGATAATGTTTAAATCGTAACTCTTCTGTAGTTATATTGTGTATTAATATCAATTGAAAATAAAAGTTGCTATTTTCGAGATCGATATGGATAGGAACTATACTCATTGTGGCGTAATAATCAAAGAACTTGCCGTGTATTTGCCATACCATGACAGCAGGCGTAACAATATAACGTAGCCCCTAAAATGGTTTCTGCTAAGTATTTAGACAACAGTGCTGCGTAATATAGTTGTGTGATAGTGTGGTACGGCAGCAAAGGTCCTTGATTATTATTATGCCGGAATGACAGTATAGTTCCTATCCATATCAACCAAGAAAAGGTCAACTATGCATTTTCTGTTGATTTTAGTACACGATGTAACCACAGAAGAGTCAAGGTTTAAATAGGAAATTATCAAAACTCCTTAGTCATTTAAGAGCGACGCTAACGGTCTAATCAAATTCAATGGTTTATGCTAAGCTAAAAGTCCTCCGGTAATTGGCTGAATGGATTAAAAATTGTAAAACCCCACTTTTTTTACAATGATCATGATGTATGCTACGCTAAGCTAAAAATGCTTCTGCCAGACCTGGATATTTGGCTGAATGGATTCAAAAATTGTAAAACTCGACTGTTTAACAACACAAGAGGAGTTGTGAAATTAGCCTAAAAAAAAACAACAATAGTGGAATGTTCCTATAATACACAGGTGTCAAAGTTAGTTCCACTTTTTTGGCAGGGAAATGGACTCACTTCACTACTCTTCAAAAGTTTCACTGTTGAGTTTGACTATTTAAATCTATATAGCAAATCTCTGGTATGGCAAGAGCACTTTTAGCTTAGCTTAGCATAAGTTATTGAATGAGAAAAGACCATTAGCATCTCTCAAAAAAAAAAAAAAAATTCAAAGAGTTTTGATAATTTTCCTATATAAATCGTGACTCTTCTCTAGTTATATTGTGCACTAAGATCGATGGAAAATGAAAGATTTTCTAGGTCAATATGGATAGGAACTACACTTATTGTGGCGTAATAATCAAGGAACTTCATTGCCGTGCAATGATAGCAGGCACAACAATATTATGTAGCCCCTAAAACAGTTCCAGCTAAGTATTTACACAACAGTACTGCGTAATATAGTTGTGTGATAGTGTGGTACGGCAGAAAAGTTCCTTGATTATTATGCCGGAATGACAGTATAGTTCCTATCTCTATCAACCTAGAAAACATCTCACTTGCTGTTGGACTTAGTACATAATGTAACTACAGAGGAGTCAAGCTTTGAATAGGAAAATTATCAAAACTCTTTAATCATTTGAGAGAGATGCTAACGGTCTAATCAAATTTAATGGTTTATGCTAAGCTAAGCTAAAAGTCCTCCGGTAATTGGCTGAATGGATTAAAAATGGTAAAACCCCACTGTTTAACTCTGGAATGAGAATATTTCCAAATAAAAACAACAACAACAACAGTGGAATGTTCTTATAATACACAGGTGTCAAAGCCAGTTCCTGGAGGGCCACAGCTCTACAGTTTAGTTTAAACCCTAATCAAACACACCTGAGCAAACTAATTGATTCAGGCTTGTTTGAAACACGGTTGGAACTAAACAGTGTAGAGCTGCCGCCCTCCAGGAACTGGCTTTGACACCTGTGCTTTAATGCATACGTGTTAAAAACACAAAGATGGAGCGTTAATTAATGCAGTCGGCCTGTAGTTTCTCTCACACACACACAAACACACACGTGCTCATTCAGAGTGCTGTCAGGAGCCGGTGGAGCTGCGCTGGAGTAGAAGGGAATGGCAGACGTCACACACACGCACTGGTTTGGGGTACGAGGGCAGAGCGAGCTCATTACTGGAGCAGTTGCCGCAGTAAATGTCTCCGCAGTTCCTGCAATGATGCTTTAAACACAAACACAAAGAGGTGAGCTGCTGTCAAATGTTGGAGATGCTGTGTGTCAATAACTGAGCGTGGAGCATCACTCACTTTCCTCCGAGAGATCGAGAACTCTTTTTGGCACTGTTTGCACTGTGTAGCTTCGTCGTCCTTTAGCCAAGCATGACCCTGGAGAACAGAAAAGACAACAATTTTCCATTATTCACTCATTCATTTTCCTTCAGTTTACTCTCAGACTTATTAGAGGTTGCCACAGCAGAATGAACCGCCAAATATTCCAGCATGTTTTACGAAGCAGATGCTCTTTCAGCAACAACCCAGTACTGGGAAACACCCATACACACACACACACACACTACAGCCAATTTAGATAATCCAGTTCACCTATACCTGCATGTCTTTGGACTGCGGGGAAAACCTATGCCAACACACGGAGAACATGCAATGTCCACACAGAAATGCCAACTGGCCCAGCTGGGACTCAAACCAGTGACTCTGAGGCGACAATGCTAACCACCTATCCACTGTTCCACCCCATTTTCTAAAGACAAGGTTTGGAAACATTTATTTATTACCAGTTAAGTTATTGTAGCATTATAACACTAAACCGTTCAAAAACTTGAGTCAAATTTATTTAATTCGGCAAAGAAATCATATGAATTAATACTTCAATTCAGCCAGAATACTTTAAATCAAGGGTGACCCACCCTGCTCCTGGAGATCTACCTTCCTGCAGATTTCAGTTACAACCCATATCAAACACACCTGCGTGTAATTATCCAGTGCCGTTCAGGATTGAGTTTTTCGTATGTGGATTACTCAGTTTGCTGGATTTGGTTATTGATGATTTTACACGGTTCCCAGAGATGGGTTGCAGCTGGAACGGCATCCGCTGCTTAAAAAACTTGCTGGATAAGTTGGTGATTCATTCCGCTGTGGCGACCCCGGATTATTAAAGTGACTATGCCGACAAGAAAATGAATGAATGAATGATTTTACACGATCCAGGATTGTTTTATTCTTTACAACTCATCCGAGAGTTGTTGAGTTCTGGTAGCTCAAACCTGCTTGGGAGCAGGTTTATTTCACGTTAGATCGGGTCATTTTAAGCAAAGGTATTACTGAAAGTACTGAATTTTGATCTTTTCTTATAGTAGTAGTAATATACACTTGGAAAAATAGTCAAACATTTATTTATTAATTTTTTTTGTATTAAAATTATACACATACATACATACATACATACATACATACATACATACATACACATATATATATATATATATATATATATATATATATATATATATATATATTTATATATAAATATATTTATTTAATGAAATAAATAGGCAATGCAGTGGCACCGTGGGTAGTGCTGTCGCCTCATAGCAAGAACTTCGCTGGTTTCTGTGTGCAGTTTGCATGTTCTCCCTGTGTTTGTGTGGGTTTCCTTCGGGTGCAATTGGGTAGGCTAAATTGTCCGTAGTGTATGAGTGTGAATGAGTGTGTGTGTGGTTGTTTCCCAGATATGGGTTGTGGCTGGAAGGGCATCTGCTGCGTAAAAATGTGCTGGATAAATTGGCGGTTAATTCCACTGTGGCGACCCCAGATTAATAAAGGGACTAAGCCAGCAAGAAAATAAATGAATGAATAATAAAAAAAATAAATAAATAAATAAAATAAAAAATATATATAAATTTAATATTTTTAAGTTTAAAAAATATATAGATAAACCCTATGCATTCTGCACTCCGTAATGAAAGTACAAAGACTGTCATGGGGTGGTTCTCCCTATGGGCTTCAAAGAGAACATTCATTTATACGGACTTTTTAGACACAAACATGTACTATTAATGGTACCAGCTTTAGTACAATTTGTGTATGAAAATAGACATTCACAATATTCAACTTTTTAAAAGAATAATAATTATGCAGTTATGCACATGTTTTGACAGATATGATGGTGATTTGATGCTTCGCAAAAGTTGCAGACGCCTTTACCGATATCCAAATGCTTTTTTGATGCAAAATTAATTTAAACAGCCTATTAATTTAAACATTAAAGTTATTCTTTACACCGATTAATAAACTTGAATAGGCCTAGGCTACTATGAGAAAGAAAATCTGCTCTAAATGTGAAACTTAATAAATTGCTAAATACTCCTGAAACATGAAAGTGTAAAGCCTGCAGCCCACAACACATGTGGAAGGTTGTTGCGTATCATAACAAGCAAAATGTAATTGATTGAATATTAAGTATTAATTTAACTATCAGCTGATTTGCATGTCTGCTCATTTAGCTCTTCAGATATGTGCTGTTACATATCTATAATGATTTTTATGGCATCACAGCCGAGTTAAATAAAACAAACAGTAGCAAGATGCTAACAGTATTAGCTGAATGGAGCTTCGCTTTGTGGTAGAAACGAACAGAAAAGGTGAATGTCTTTTACCTTCAGGGCTTTATTGACCTCTTTGAAGTCCTCCATCTTGAGTTTGGATCTGAGAGCAGGGTTGGAGTGTTAGGTCAGTATGTGACGTATAAACAGAGGCTGATCTAGAAAGAGAGAGTCTTACTGGCTGAGATGAAGGCCCATCTCCTGTAGAGCCTGTTCCTGCTCTTCACACAACTGCTGGAGCTGCTGCTTCTCTTGACGAAGATCGAGCAGCTCCTGCGGGAACACAAATCCTGTCAGCTCAACCATTACTCTTTCCGCACGTATACATGTATTTTGTGTGTGAATAATATATACACACTGAGCGGCCACTTTATTAGGTACACCTGTCCAACTGCTCATTAACGTACATTTTTAGCCAGCCAATCATATGGCACGGTACTAGTCAGGTGTACCTAATAAAGTGGCCGGTTTATTACGTTTCCTCTTTGGAAGAACACTATTGTGTTCAAGTCACTCTTGCTTTGATTTGATTTGATATAACCGAGGGTAATGTATTGAGTGCGTGTCTGTTTATGGCAGCATATCTGACCGTCTGCAGGCCCTGCAGTTGCTGCAGTTGTGTGCGCAGCTCCGCACTGTTGTCCTGTTCTCTCTGCAGCTCCTTCTGCAGGATCTGACGCTGTTCTTTCTCCGCGCTCAGCTCCGTCTCCAGACCTGCCCTGTGGAAACAGACAACACTAATAAAATCGAGATCTTGAGGGGTTGGAATCATGTTAGCAGGTTTTACAGAAGCCTTGACCGCCATTACCGGAGTGTGTCGAGGTCAGAGAGTCGCTTCTGCAGAGCGTTCACTTTCCCCTTCATCTCCGTTCGGATCTCGTTCTGCTGCTCATCTGTGTTCTTCTGCACGTCTTCTGAGTTCTGAAGCCTGAGAAGAAGATATCGTGTTTATGAGCTTCAGAAATGTACAGTTGAAGAATTATTAGCTCTCCTGAATTTTTGTTCCACTTTTAAATATTTCCCAAATGATGTTTAACAGAGCAAGGTGTTTTTCACAGCATGTCGGATAATATTTTTTCTTTTGGAGAAAGTCTTAATTGTTTAAATTAGTCTACAATAAAAGCAGTTTTTATAAAAATAAATAAATAAAATTAAAAAAAAACATTTTAAAGGGCACCTATGGTGAAAAATCTACTTTTCAAGCTGTTTGGACAGACATGTGTGCAAGTATAGTGTATAGACCGTCATATCGGGGTGATATAAACACACACAGTCCTTTTTTAAAAAAAAAAAACGGTGGACCAATAGGAGCGGTTTTCAGACAGACCGCAACTTAACGTAGGAGAGCGGTCCCCCCGCCCACCAATATTGATCGACGGCTTTGCGTCACGATCATATCCTCAGTTTCTTGTTGCACGTCCGCCATTTTCAGCGTGTGAGTCAAAGCGATACCACTAAAGGAACACCCTTGCTCTATTTTTTTGATGAAAAGCTCATTGGGCTCAACACAAGATCAATATTCTCCACATTATCGCTGTAATCGGATTTATTACTTGTACCTTTTGCGGGGCGTGGCGCTGTGTATTTCGGAGATATGGGCATGGGTTTCTGTTGGGGTGCATGCGGCGGAGCTTTGGGTCAGCGGCTCGGCGCGGTGTGGGTTTCTGTCGGGGTGCACGCGGCGGAGCTTCGGGTCAGCGGCTCGGCTTTCTGTCGGGGTGCACGCAGTGGAGCTTCGGGTCAGTGACGCGGCGCCAATGTGTTTGCCCTGGTGGAGGCTTGTGTTTGGAGTTCTAGAATGCGTGGCGTGACCATTCGGGGCACTTCATGTTTCTGCTTCACTGAGTGTCAGGTGTGCCGTGTCGCCACGCATTCGGTGCTTCAGTCAAAGGTAATTCAGTGTGTGTGGTTATTAGTCTCAAGCTCGGCACTTGTACACCGAGACTATAAAAAGACACAAATGATTTTGTACTCCCTGCTTGGTCTGTGTCCGACTTGTACATGTACGGCTGAATGCTCATCCTAACTCAGCTTAGCTTCTCTCTCAGTCTGTCAGCCTGTCTGTTGCACACACAGATCGTGGGAGCTCTTGGCTCCGCCCCCTTGTTAAGTTGGGCGGGAAGCCGAAACTGTGAAGCAACACGCCACTAAAACAGCAAACTGTGTAAACACCCCCAACATGACACTTTTGAAGACACTATAATAAAATCATCTGAACTGTGTGTTGAACTGAACCTAAACTGGCACACTCAGAAGAACCATAATATTATTATTAAATCATTAAAAAGGGGTAAAGTATGTGCCCTTTAAAGGTCAATATTATTAGCCCCCTTTAGCAATATTTGTCTACAGAATAAACCATCATTATACAAGGAAAAAAATCTTTCCATTAAATAGAAAATGGGGGCAAAATGTACCGGGGGGAAATAATTCTGCTCAACTGTGCATGCAAATCATATCTGAGACTAAATGAGAGTCCACACACACATTCAAAAGCTCTGTCAATATCTGAGACTAAATGAGAGTTCACACACACACACATTCAAAAGCTCTGTCAATATGTGCTTTAAAACCTGAAAGACTCGTTTCAGAAATTCTCCTGTTTTCTCAAAAACATGAAGCAAAGAAATGAAAGGATGATAAAAGGTTTGGAGTAAATGAGAAGTATTGCTTTAGGGGTTATTTATTTATTGCTTAAAGACGGTTCACTTTAGTTGCATTTATACTAAGTCTGCATAATTAAGGGCGTGGTCACTTAAGTGACAGCTAGGTCTCGCCGGTCGCCGTCATGTCACCTCAGCCGATTAGCTGCTGAGCTCAGCACATATATTGTATTTTGTTTTATGTGGCTTTACAGTCAATTGCCTTTAGGAATCATTTCTAACAGTTATCAGATGATATGGCATGCTCTGTGCACTTAATTGTGCTCACAAACCACTCAAGCGACCTTTTCCCAGATGAGTGAAATTCTGAAATTTTGTCATACAGTGTTATGCTGGATTTAATCAATAGCCTTGCATTTACTAACACAGACTATATTTGAAGTGTTTGCAAGTGATTCTCATTTTCCTCCTGTAGAAAAACAACAAGAACAATGCTTAGTGGCTCAATGTGTTACAGCAGTGTTTTTAAAGGACTAAACACACTTTATTGATATAGTATACAACCAAGCACAAGTGGTCAGAACACAAACGAGTCGCAGGTGATAAAGTATTAAGCATTCTCCCAAAGAAAAACTCATCCATGAAAATCGCTAGCAGGCGTCTGTAGCTCTGCCTCTTTGCCCTTGTTTGGTATCCCCCGGTCGGTGTGATGACGTGCGAACAATATGGCGATGGTTGGCCATGCCTACTTGTAGCTTCATTTGCACCCTTCAGAAACCTATGGGTGACGTCATGGATCCCACGTCCATATTTTTACAGTCTATGATTTGTCCTAAAGTTTTACAGACTATGGTTTGAAACCTAAACTTTGTTTTTTTCCCCCACACCGACAAAAACAACCAAATCAAGTCCAAACTCAAGTATTTTTGTGTTTTAAGATGGATTTCTTAGCAGTTCCATGTCTCTGAAATGAAGGAAAACATATACAGTTGAAGTCAGAATTATTAGCACCCCTGTTTATTTTTTCCCCCAATTTCTGTTTGACAGAGATTTTTCCAACCCATTTCTAAACATAATTTGAATAACTCATTTCTAATAACTGATTTGTTTTATCTTTGCTATGATGACAGTAATTAATACTTTATTAGATATTTTTCAAGACACTTCTATACAGCTTAAAGTGACATTTAAAGGCTTAACTAGGTTAATTGGGTTAACTAATCAGGTTAGGGTAATTAGGGAAGTTATTGTATAATGATGGTTTGTTCTGTAGACCAGGGGTCACCAACCTTTATGAAACTGAGAGCTACTTCTTGGGTACCGATTAATGTGGAGGGCTACCAGTTTGATAAACACTTCTCAAATAACAAATTTGCTCAATTTACTTTTAATTATACTGTATGTTTTTGGTAATAATTAATGATATTAATCCATGTGAAGACACTGATCATGTTAATGATTCTCACAAAAGTTATCAACAATGATTTAACAGGGTGGGAAATACCCTGTATTTAATGTATCAATGTGCAACACTTTATTTTGATATATCTCTGCAAATATTTACATTTTTAAATGATTACTTCTATATTAGATGAAGCTTACTGGTAAGTGGCGCTATGGTGAGCTGTTTTTAGAACAGGCCTGCGGGCAACACATGTGATCCTCGCGGGCACCATGTTGGTGACCCCTGCTGTAGACTATCGAAAAAATATAAAGCTTAAAGGGGGTAATAATTTTGACCTTAAAATGGATTTAAAAAAATAAAAATCTGCTTTTATTCTAGCCGAGATAAAACAAATAAGACTTTCTCAAGAAGACAAAATATTATCAGACATACTGTGAAAATTACCTTGCTGTGTTAAATATCATTAGGGAAATATAAAAAAAAAAAGTAAAAAAAAAAAAAAATTAAAGGGGGGGCTAATGACTTCAAATGTATATAAAAATAGAAAACATCCATCAGGATAGCCCTGACCCTCCATGCTCCAATTATGGGTTAATTATCATTTTTCAATAAAACAATGTGAGGGTAAGTAAATGACACCAAAATGCTAGTTTTTCAGTATTCCATCACCTCTGTTCCAGTTCCTTCATGGCTGCCTCCATCTGAATCATCTTCTTTTCCAGATGTACCATGTCCTCCTCCTTTTTCTGGGCCACTCGGTCAGACGCCTTATGCATCAAATGACAACATATTGAATTCAATTAGCCTCAACTAATCCTATTGATAGTTTTCACGTGATGTTGCCCCATTAAGGGAATAAAATGCCTTCTAGTGGGTAAAACATTAAGATCTCCCACTGACCGTCAAGTCACGGGCCGAGTGAGGTCTCACTTTTTAGCCAAAAAGCTGGATAAATGTTTTACGATAAGACATAATATGTAGAGATTGGGTTTTGCTTTTACAGAAATTTCTTTATAGAAAGAACAGCTAGAAAGGGGAAATGTATGGATTTGTGTGGAATGGTAGCATCATTGACCCATAACCATCTACAATGCCTATCAGGGCTGCACAATACTGGAAAAAAAAACATGCAATAATGATATTTTTTTTAATATAAATTTTCCCTTGAAAAATGCTATTTTCATTAGCATGTTTTAAATCATTTATTTAATATTATTAAAATAAACTGGTTGAAGATATTTTTTGGATCTAATTCATTCTAATTCAGACTAAAAACACGAGCTAAGATGCTAACATTAATTCAAAACACTATAAATGAGTTGTAAACCTGAGCAGATATTCTGATTGGCTGTTGTCATTTTCCTCTCTCATCTTGACTTTCGCACAAAAATGCATAAAATAAATGGAATTAACCTCAATTGTCTGCAATATGCATATTGCACATAATGTTATTGTGATAACCATCATTTTGCAGTATACTGTGCAGCCGCTGTCAGTACATTCATATGCTTTTTTTGTACAATTTTTACGCTAATTTGTTGGTTAAATTTCACAACTAAAGTATAAATTGACATGCAAAGACAAAATATAAATGGAAAAAGTGAACATATTTTCTCTACTAGCAAAGATTAAGCAAAAGCAGACACTTACGTGCTTTTACACTGTCACCAATGATTAAATCACTGAGGAATATCCACAAGATAAAGGTAAATGTTGCCGAATTGGAGCTCTGACAGCGACTTGACAATTTTGAATGACTGAAAAACAGTTGCGGGTGCAGTATATGGATCACAAGTGCCCACAATTTACAGTCTGTGATCTGATCTCAGTTTTGTTTTGTTATTATTTAAACCAAATATTCATAGGTTGAAATAGATAGAAATGAGACTGGTTTGTGCTGTGTTTCTATAGAGATCTCAATGTATCTGCCATTACGGCCCATTAATTTCAGGTCGTGTGACTGAAAACGATCAAATGCCGAAAAATACAGTGTTGTACGACAACAAAATGCACCACCTGTGCTTTGTTGAACATCTGCAGGTTGAGATTCTTGACTTGGTCCAGTTGTTGTCGCAGCGCAACCAGCGTGTCCTGCTTCTCATGCGTGTCCTTTTCCAGGAGTTTCATGGCTACTTCCATTTCCTGCTTCAGGCCGATCTGCAACTCCAGCTCCTTCTGTAGCTCCTGATTGGTTAATAAGTGCATTCAGCGTTAGTGATTGGCTCGTTATAATTTTATGAGGGCTGTAAACTATATAAGGAGTTCTGGTACTTCACATTGCTGAATTTTGAAGGCTATTAAAAACAAAGCAAAACTACAGTATTGATGGAATTACTCGATAATAAAAAGGTTTATAAGGCGTCTGTACATTGCCCGGTTACACAAATTCAAAGAGCAGCTAAACAGCATTTATTGTTGGAATTTCAATATAAACTCACAAAAACTGGAAGATGAGGCTTAGGCCCAATCCCAATTCTATCTACCTAAGGGGAAGGCATGGAAGCCCGTTCCCACCACTGAATAAAACAAATAAATACAATGTAAAAAAATATATATATAAAGTCACAATTCTGAGTTTTAGTCACAATTTTGAGTTAAGTCGCAATTTTAAGTCATTAAATCAGATTTCTGAGTAATAAAGTTGCAAATTCTGAGTTAGTCGCAATTTTGAGTTATAAAGTTGCAATTCTGAGTTATAAAGTCGCAATTCTGAGTTATAAAGTCGCAATTGTGAGTAATAAAGTCGCAAATTCTGAGTTAGTTGCAATTTTGAGTTATTAAATCAGAATTCCGAGCTCCAAAGTCAGAATTCCAAGTTATAAAGTTGCAAATTTTGAGTTAAGTCGCGATTTTAAGTTATTAAATCAGAATTCTGAGTTAAAAAGTCACAAATTCTGAGTTAGTCGAAATTGAGTTATTAAAAAAAATTCTGAATTATAAAAGTCACAATTCTGAGTTATAAAGTTGCAAATTCTGAGTTAGTCGCTATTTTGAGTTATTAAATCAGAATTCCAAGTTGTAAAGTCGCAAATTTGGAGTTGAGTTATTAAATCAGATTTCTGAGTTATAAAGTAGCAAATTCTGAGTTAAAGTTGCAATTTTGAGTTATTAAAAAAATTTGAGTTATAAAGTCGCAATTCTGAGTTATAAAGTTACAAATTCTGAGTTAATGTCGCAATTTTGAGTTATTAAGTCAGAATTCTGAATTATAAAATCGCAATTCCGAGTTATAAAATCTGAATTCTAAGCTATAAAGTCGCAAATTGTGAGTTAAAGTTGCAATTTTGAGTTATTAAGTCAGAATTCTGAGTTATAAAGTCGCAATTCAGAGTTAAAAAATCTGAGTTCTAAGTTATAAAGTTGCAAATTAAGAGTTAAAGTTAGCAATTTTGAGTTAAATCAGAATTCTGAGTTATAAAGTTGCAATTCCGAGGTATAAAGTCTGAAATCAAAGTTAGTAAGTCAGAATTGCGAGTTATAAAGGAGTTTCCTGTTATACTGACTGACCATAAATGGAGTGTTGAAGACGCATGCACATTAGCCCTTAAACACATTCTGAAAAACCTTTATTTAACCAGACTTTAAACTTTTCAATTTTATAACGAAATTTAGAAAATAATAATTATAATTAAAAATAATAATAATGAAATAAAAACAACGACATTTCATATCAGTTTTTATTAGAAGTTTATTTTAAAAGTTGTTTTGTCTCATTTTAATCATAATTCACTTAATTATATATATAATTATATTACCTCAGTATTTTCCCACACTCGAGTGGTCGTAAACTTATCAATTCCTTTCTTCTGCTGAACACAAAACAAGAGGTTCTGCTGGAAAAAAGCAGTTGATGGTGCTTTTGTCCTCCCAGTATTCTTCAGTATATATTTCTTTGTGTTCAACAGAAGAATGAAACACAAATGGGTTTAAAACAAGTGAAAGATGAGTAAATGATTACATTGTAATTTTGGGGTGAACTCTCCCTTTAAGTCAGAGATGCCCAAACTTTGGCCCACGGTAACCTTTGATTTGGCCCTCCATCCCATTTGAGAAGAGAGGGAGAATTATCGGGAATTTGGGGGGGAATGCCTTCAACAGAGATTGTCATTTTTAAGCTAACATAACTTTTGTTACTGTTGAGCAACAAAAAAGCAAACTGAAATTAAACATTTGCATTAAATGTTGCGAATGAATAAGATTTAAAAAAATAAACAAATAAATAGTCATTTAATGGATAGCGGACATTGAAGAAGTCATCAGCAAGCGAATCAAAGAAGATTGGATCGTTCATGATTTTTATTGCAAGATGTTCTTTATAAAATAAACAAAAATGTATAATTGTTAATACAATTAAATATTTTACATGTAATAAATTATAGTATTAATTAAATTGTAAAAATAATCATATAATAAATAATAAGAAATAAGAAAATAACATCTGACAACTTTACAGTTTAGTATATTTACCTCCGGCCCACTACTCTCAATCAAGTGTAGTTTATGGCCCTTTTAAAAAAAAATGTTTGAGCACCCCTGCTTTAAGTCATCTTAAGCCCTCTAATATACTGTGAAATATTATATTAACTGAAAATAAAGACTATTTCTGTACATTCAGAGCTGGATTTCTTTGCATTCTTACCTGCCTGATTCGTTTCTCCTCCTTGTACTGTTTCCAAACCACACTGTACATTTCATCCAAACCCTGACGAGTCTGCCGATATGTTTCCAGCTCCACCTGGCTGTCCTGCAGAGTCACCTAATAAAAAAAAATCTAAATAAGTATTTTTGGCTTTTTTCATAGTCATGGCCAGATGATAATGTAGCAATAAACTTATATTTGCATATGCACCAGACACTTTCTTATGCCGAGTTCAGACTGCATGATTTTCAAAGTAGTCGTGTCATAGATGTTTTCACACTGCTTGACTATCTGGGCTAGCGTTTCGTCGCTGCTTTGTTTACACTGCAAGATTGATCGGCGACAGGGGCTTTCACATTGCATGACTTTACTATAGGAAGAATCGCCGACAACTTCGTCCAAACTAAGTCTCAAAGACAAAAACATGTATTATATCTCGTTATTAACTACATAATGAGAAAGAAGCCTTTAATGGGGTAGAAAATGTACATGTTTGCTCACCTGGGTTTAAAGGGAATTAGCCATTTCTCCTCAACGTTGATAATAAACTAATTTCTTTCTGTATAAAACGTCAAACAGACACGGTTACTCCTGAGTCCTGTCAAACCTCCACTAGTTTTTCCTCCATTTCGTGGGTCCAAATAAACCAAAAAAGAGCGCTTTTAACTTCTCCCCCAGCCTCCCGCTGGCCTGCAGCAGGTATACACACGCGCGCACACACAAGTGAATGCCGCTCTCTCATTGGCTGTAGGCGATCGCTGATGTTATTTTCATTCAACACTCAATTCACACGGCATGATTTGAATCGCCGACAGCTCCAGATATTTAGCACGCCAAATATCTCGCAGGCATCGGCGACTCATCGGCGATTCTCTCAGATCGCGTCTTTGATAGTTCATACTGTGTGATTGTCACTCACGTGCACGAGCAGCGATTTGCCTGTGATTTCAGGCATTTGTCGGCGATTTCTCAAAACCTGTCGGCGAGCCAAAATCGGGCTAAAATCATGCAGTCTGAACTAGGCATTACGATCACTTGATATAGATAAAAACATTTCTGAGCCTGCCTCACACAGGTGAGTGAGCTTGACAAACCACCTATAAAGAAAGACATTCTTTCAGCTCTCTGTTGGTGTGTTCACACCAGATGCGAATAAAGCATCAAGCGAGAGTTATTTACATGTTAAGTCAATGCAAAGATGTGACTAGACATCCTGCAGTACAATTCATGCGAAAGAGGTGGTGCGAATGACATGATTTGCGCCAATTAAGTGTTTGTGCGTTTGAGTTGGAAAATCTGAACTTTAGCAGACATTTTCGACGGGTTAACCAATGAGCAGCTTGCTCTTGTAGGAGCGTGATTATGATGTAGCGCCTGTTGTTGGTGTCCTAAAGAAAAAATCCTCTTGCCGTCACCGAACAAAAGTTCATCAAACTTGACTCTGCTTAGTCTGAAGCACCGCTTAAAGCTTCCATCATCCAGGTATAGTTTCTGGAAGAGTTGATGAACTCATAGACACGGCACCGAATGAATCTACACTGTTTTTCAGCCTTCCTAAAGCACATAAAGCACAGCTACTCTCTTAGAAATCTCCATGTTAACCATTTAGCAACAAAGCTACAGTCACTAGGCAGACAGAAGCCCTGTCCATGACGTGAATCCGCCTATATTGCGAAGCCGATTTGACACGTGAATGAAGAAAATTTGACACACAAATGAATTGAATTTGATGTGCGAATGAAGAGAGCAAACTAAAAATGTTCGCGTGTTTATTTATGTGCGCATAGCATGATTCATTTGCGCATGCCACGTCTGAGGTGAACACAGCATGACACTTTGACCAGTTTTGCAGCAGACACTCTTTACAATCACTCCATATCTCTAAAAAAACAATGTGCATCTCTTGGCTCGTTTCCACTGACTGGTACAGTACGGTACGGAAAAAGAAAGCCAAACCGTTTGCACTTCAGACAAGAGACCTGCGCGGGACTAAATTTTGAATCCCGCTCCCGCTCGCACCTGCCAGGTTTTCGCCCGAACCCGACCGCTCCTGCTTACATTCAGCATTTGTTGTCCCGCTGCCCGCCCCGCCCCGTTTTCTACCCGCCGCGCCCGATCCCGCTAAAAGAGCGGGGAGGAGAACAAAACCGAAAACCACCCAGCTATACAGTCCAGACAGCCTATAACAAGCTGTCTGTATAAACACACACATACACATAAGCACCAAGCACACACACAAAGCTCTCTCTCTCATTCACGTGTGTGCACTAACACACACACACACACACACGCACAAAGCTCTCTCTTTCTCTCATTCGCGTGCGCGCGCACACATACACACAGCAACAAACAAGCTAAACACAGCAAAGCGATATTTCATTTACACGCATACATACGCGTGCTCGCTCGGAAGTCGGGAGCGATATTGCTAGACGGCCCTCTCCAGTCCCAAATTAAACCCGTTACCGACCGCTCCCGCTCTTTATTCGGAAATTTATTCCCGCGCCGCAGAAATCTGGTCAGGTCGGGAATGCAGACCTCTACTTCAGACTGACTCGTACATATAAAACTACGAGCCACAGGGTAGATTCTGCTCTACTCCATGGCTTTGTGGCTGTTCATCAAGACGACGACAAGGTTTTTTTGAGCCTCGTTATTACATGTATATATAATTCTGTAATCTCTCGGCTGTGTATTTTAAACATGGCAGGTTTTTTGTTTTCATTCTGGCTTGTTGCGCAAGCGAATAACGCATATCTGTTAAACAATAGCGTTCAGCTGGGCGTCTAGCTCCGCCTTTTGGCACTCCTTCTCATGTTTGGTACCCTTTCGAATGTGTGCCGAAAAAGTGGTACGGTACACCTTTTGATAGTGGAAAAGGCCATAAAAGTGTATCAACGAACTGTACCGTACCACTCAGTGGAAACGGGCCATCTGAGCATGCCTCACACAGGTGAGTGGGCTTGACAAACCACCTGTAAAAACACTTTTTTCTATATGCACCAGGCACTTTATTTAAAACCCTCTTTATAATAAGAAAAATAATGTTTACCTGTGAATGGGCCACAAATCTTGTTGCACTACTTGTTTTCATTAACCTAAATACCTCTTTGACACAATATCTTGCACAATATTGTTCCGTCTTACGCAAAAGTACTTGTATAGAAGGTCTCAGGTTGTTTGTATAGTTAAGTATTCATGTCTAGTGAGATTACTGCTCTGGTATGTTGGTCATGTATAGGTTTAAAATTGCTTTTGCGTCCAGTGTTGTGTTCATATCTATGATTATGTTTATTTATGTAGCACCGTGATTCTACGAGACAGAACATTTCGTTCCACATGTAGCACATGTTAATGTCCACACATGTAGCAGAATGACAATAAAACTGAACACCAGTGTTACATAAAAGGCAATAAATACAGCTGAAAAATCAAAATCTCACCTCCTCTTTTCTTTGACTAGATTGGAGAATATTAGCATTTTCCTGTTTAAGCTGTTCTTGCTCCTCACGCAGAGCGTTGATTCTGTCCGTCGCTGCTGTAAGCTGTAGAAAAGTCATCAAATAACAAAATATTTAACCATTTTTTTGTACATTGTGGCATTCAAATGAAATTAAAGTTGCAATTTTTGTGACTATAAATTATATATATATGGTTCAAAATATGAGTGAAATATTGTTCCAATTTTAATTCATTATAGCTAATAGTCATGTGTGTGTGTGTGTATACACACACACACACACACACACACACACACACACACACACACACACACACACACACACACACACATATATATATATATATATATATATATATATATATGGTTCAAAATATGAGTGAAATAATGTTCCAATTTTAATTCATTATAGCTAATATAGTCATGTACAAAATAAAAAAACACTTCTTTTAACCTGTACTTATTAAAAATAGGTGATCATAGTAAACTGCACAATGTCTTAAAAGATTAGAATGATTTTTTTAGCTGGCAAATAGATAAAACCTAACTGTCTGAAAATGAAAATGACAAGAACTTAGTATTTTGTGGCTGAACCGTGATTCACCAAGTCCTTTAATAAGTCATCTGATGAGGATTCTTGTAAATATGACAAAGTTCTGTAGTAAAAGTAATGTTTTGATGCTTGGAAATGTATTCATGTCTCTAATCCATTTAACAACCAGCATGATTTATAAATTATGTAAAATATAAGAACCTAAAATAAGGATAGGGCGGCATGATGGCTCAGTGGTTAGCACAGTTGCCTCACAGCAAGAAGGTCGCTGGTTCGAGTCCCACCTGGGCCAGTAGGCATATCTGTGTGGAGTTTGCATGTTCTCCCCAAGTTTGCATGGGTTTCCTCTGGGTGCTGATAAATAAGGGACTAAGCCGAAGATAAAGGAATGAAAAATGAGGATGTTTTCACCTCCTCGATGAGTTTGCTGTTGGTTTTCTCCAGCGAGTCCATCTTGGCCTGAAGATCAGTCACTGTGCAGCTCAGATGCCGGTTCAGCTCTTCGATGTAGTGCTTCTGGTCAAGTATGGCGGTCATTTTTGAATCGCTATTAGAAGTTAGACAAAAAAAAGTCATTGTTAAACCTTCAGTCACCAAATAAAACCATGATATTAAAGGCATAGTTCACTCAAAGGTTTTTATTTTGCTGATCTTTTGCACACCCTCAAGTGATTCCGAATGTTTATGAGTTCTTGTATTCTTGTCTAAAACCGATTGACTTCTATACATGAAACAAATATTATAAAAGTCAATGACTACCAGTTCTAAACATCCTTTCAAATATCTTCTTTTGTGTTCAACACAAGAACAAAACTCAAATATGTTTGGAACAAGTCGAGGGTGAGTGAATGATGGCAGAATTTAAATTGAGTGAATTATCACTATTAACAAAACAACTATTTTCCAATAATCTCGAACTAAACATTTAGAAAACAAGTGAATAATGGTCTGCTAAATGATCTCAGACTCACTCTTGTTTGCTCTCAGTTGCTTGTGGATCCTTCAGATACATTGAGAAGTCAATGACACACACCTGCAGTAAAAACAAAACACGGTGTTAACCAAGTCAGTCAAAAAGCACATCTGGATTGGACGGTTTTGCGTTTCACCTGAGAATCCAGATCCTCTCCTTTCACACACAGATTTGCATCGATCACGTTGAGACCCACCAGCATCCCTACAATCACAGCTCCTTCTTCCTCCATTACAAGAGCTCCGGGCTCATAAAACTCCCTTAGACAAACACAAAAAATGGAATTTAAATACAGGAAATGTGGGATTTGAAGAGTTCATTCAGCATTTTTACAACAAGATCAGAAAATATAACACTGGCTCACTTACAGTAAATATACTAGTTTATCCACTGAAAAATAGAACCATTTGCTTCTGCTCTGGAAGGGCGGTCCTTATCAGATGATGCAAGTTCGAAGGCTTGGGCAAACATTTGCTTAACCACACCCCTCCAACCGTTAGTTTGCTATAAGTGAAAGACGAAAACGGAGCACAAAACTAACTCCCCCCGCCCCCGCTACTCATTATTCTGTTTCCTTTTCATACTGAAATAAATGTCTGCAGCAACTTTCGGCTTTTCGCATCCTTGTGGTGTCAGTGGTTTCATTTTTTTGTGCATTTAGAATAAAGTTTGGTATGATTCATGAAAATTTGCATAAATGTGTATGTTCATTTATTCATTCATTTTCATGTCCACTTAGTACTTTTATTAATCCGGGGTCGCCACAGCGGAATGAACCGCCAACTTATTCAGCACATTTTTACGCAGCAGATGCCCTTCCAGCCGCAACCCATCTCTGGGAAACATCCACACACACACTCATACACTACGGACAATTTAGCCTACCCAATTCACCTGTACCGCATGTCTTTGGACTGTGGGGGAAACCGGAGCACCCGGAGGAATCCCACGCAAAGGCAGGGAGAACATGCCAACTCCACACAGAAACGCCAACTGATCCGAGGTTCTAATCAGCGACCCAGCGACCTTCGTGCTGAGGCGACAGCACTACCTACTGCGCCACTGCCTCGCCTAAATGTGTGCGTGTATGTATGCATGCTTATTAAACAAGAACTAGTGTTTAGTGTTCAGTTTTTAAATTGTGTCACAAATGATGCAAATTCAATCGGGTTCATTTCTGTGTCTCGCATGCAGTGTTGGGTGTAACTAGATACAAAATAACTAAATTAAATTGCTTAAAGTGAGGGATTATATGAAATGTAATTACAGTTACTTAATGTACTGTTGAAAAAAAGGAATTTATTTTGATTACTTTTGTGGCTTTATTTTTTATTAGACAAATGTTTAGACTAACAACCAATCTTTTTCTATTGTATGAGATCACATATTGACCAGACACACTTCCTCTTTTTCTCTTTTTACTGTGCTGCATACTTTAAGGAACATGCCAACAAGATGGAAATAGCAGAATAGGTGTGGGGGCCTTTGTTTAAAACAAAGTCTAGACATGTCACAAGTTGTCTTGATGCTTGTAGAAGTTGTGAAATATATTAAAGATGCACGTAATAGTTCAGTTCTGGTATGCAGAGAAGGGTTGCAGAAAGAGGAAGTATGTCTGGGGTACAAGAGCCAAAGGACTGCAGAATGACTGATAAGTGACGTTAAACCAAAACTCCACCTGTTAATATCAGTTGTGTATATATGCTGGAGTCCGGAAATGCAAGTTAGTTGCAAACCTCTTGAATGTAATTCTTATATTGCATTGGGGTAACGTAACCCAGAGCGCTGTCATAAAATTATTCATTTGTATCTGATAAATTACAACATTTTTTGGCATTGAAGAAAACACTCTCCAGACCTTTTCCTATTGAACAAACATGGAATTGGCTTGATATTCCAACAGTACTTGCCTTAAATACTCAATATTTAACATTTCCTTATAATTAAGGTCGATACATTTGTCAGACTATTGCTTAAACAATGAACCAAGTCAGAAATGAATTAATTACAATAGGTTATACATAAAATATGGGGTCACTTCTATTAAACGTTTCATATTTTGATATGGATACATGTTTAACGTTACTTTTTTATTGTTTACCATGCAAATAAATAAGAGTATAATTTATATTGACTATGCATTTAGATTTATAGGGTTTTATACATAGAATTGAGTCAAGTAATTCAATTACTTATTGAGTAAATCACTCACCTTTTAGACAAGTAATTAGAAAAGTAATTTATATACAACTTTAACGATGTAATTTGTAAGTAGTAATTAATTACTTTTTTTTAAAATAACTTACCCAACACTGGTGACACACACGTTGAGATTCAATAGGAACAAATGAGTTATTTTCTTATGTTGCACGTATGTACACTAACCGGCCACTTTATTAGGTACACCAGTCCAACTGCTCGTTAACGCACATTTTATTCAGCCAATCACATTACACCAACTCAAAGCATTTAGGCATGTAGACATGGTCAAGATGAACTGCTGCAGTTCAAACCAAGCATCAGAATGGGGAAGAAAGGTGATTTAAGTGACTTTGAATGTGGCATGGTTGTTGGTGACAGACAGGTGTATTTCAGAAACTGCTGATCTACTGGGATTTTCACGCACAACCATCTATAGGGTATACAGAGAATGGTCCGAAAAAGAGAAAATAGCCACTGAGCGGTAGTTCTCCACAGTCACCAGAAATCAATCCAATAGAGCCCCTTTGGGATGTGGTGGAACGGTAGATTACTGCAGCAACTGTGTGATGCTATCATGCCAACATGGACCAAAATCTCTGAGGAATATTTCCAGTCCCTTGTCGAATCTATGCCACGAGGGATTAAGGCATTTCTGAAGGCAAAAGTGGGACCAACCCAGCACTAGTAAGGTGTACCAAATAAAGTGGCCTGTAAGTGTATATTTGAGCTAGGTCCCACAAAATTGAAATAAAAGTGTTCTAGATGTTAGCATCAGCAGTGTTCATTTTTAGGACATCTATACGCTAGTGCGCACCAAAACAGAGACAACATTCGCGTTTAGAGGATATAAGACTGATATAAACATGTAAAGCTTGTAGTTTGTCACTTCTGCCGAGTCAACGGTTTTATTCACATCCAATCAAATGACCAATCAAATGCTCTCTAGTATCTGACATGTCCTGCATTGCATTTGATGTGCTTGAGCTCAACCACTCGCACTGATAAAACAAAACGCTATTGGGTGTTTTTTTTTTTTTTACACTATGTAATTGAAGATTATATTTTTGGAATGACTCTTACCCAAGCAGGTCTCTTCTATTTATAAGCACCTTCATATAATCTGCTATTTTTTTCTGCATTAGAGCCAGATGCAGCCACGCTCGAGCTCGACCAAGTCCTGTCCTGAAATAACAAACAAACAAATGATTGTAAAGGCCAAATGCATATATATCATTTCATATAAACCTTTAAAGATTCATTGGCAGCTGCATCGGAAATTTCCTGAAA